>NC_070594.1:3545208-3617031 GCF_027409825.1 Scomber japonicus | reverse complement strand
ATTCTTTCCTCCCTTCCTCATTATTATAATAAATCAACTCATTTAACGACACAAATCTAAAGTTTATAACATAAATATATATATACAGTATATATATAATTTTTTAACCTGCATCTTAAAAGTGTAAAGTGTGTTTTTGCAGAAAGGGTTAAAAGCATCACATGACATCATCGCTATAAATAGAACAATGAGGTCACTTCAGGTCAAATCTTCCCAATTTATTAATATTATAATAATAATAATTCAAAAGGAAAACATTCAATTATTATTATTGTGTGATATTATTTTGGATTATTATTTTAATTTATATATTTATTTAATTTATTATTTATTGCTCAGTAATTTATTGGTTTAATTTATATTTATTTTTAATTATTTATTTAAGTTATTTATTTATTTAATTTTATTAGGACATTTAATTTTTTTATTTTTAATTATTTATTTAATTTAATATATTTATTTTATTTTATTAGGATATTTAATTTATTTTTATTTTTAATTATTTATTTAATTTAATATATTTATTTTTATTTTATTAGGACATTTAATTTATTTTTATTTTTTAATTATTTATTTAATTTAATATATTTATTTTTATTTTATTGGGATATTTAATTTATTTTTATTTTTAATTATTTATTTAATTTTATTTATTTGTTTTATTTTATTAGTATATTTAATTTATTTACCTTTTCTGTATTATTAATATTTTTATTACTGTCATAATACAAAAACCAATAAAGATATGTTTTTTAAAAAAGAAAAAAAAGAAGGCAACATTCCCTTTAAGGTCTTTTTTTCACCTCCTATAATAAATATATTAGTTATTTTTGCAAATGTTATTTAAAAAATTAGTTTCAGGTTGTTTTTTATATAATTTAGGTCTTATATATGTAAGGTCTTTTAGGGTTGATTTATTAATACGCTGATAATAAATCAAATCTAACATTCCCTTTAAGAGCATTACCTTTTTTTTTACCTTAACCCAACCTCCTATTACACATATATTAGTTGTGTTTTATGTATGTAAGCACTTTTTTTAGGTCAATTAAAGTTCATTTTGCCTCAGTTTATTAATAATACATCAAATCTGACATCCCCTTTAAGTGCATTGCCTTTTTTAAATCTATATTAGAGCATATTTTCATCTTTTTAACCCTTTCTAAAACATATATTATTATTTATTACTTCAATTAGAAAGAAAAAAAGGAGGTTTTAGGTCTTTTAGGGTTAATTTTGCCCTGATTTATTAATACGCTGATAATAAATCAAATCTAACATCCCCTTTAAGAGCATAGAAAATCTAGATTAAAGCATATTTTCCACCTCTTATAAAACATATAAAACATATATTACATATATTACTTATAGTTGCATAGGTTATATAAAAGGTATAACATGCTTCTTTCAGGGTTCCACGTTGGTTCTGACATAATATAATATAATATAATATAATATAATATAAAAGCTTTATTAATAGTTTTTATGATATAGTTAATAGTTTAGTTTATGAGTTTTGGAGAAATGAAGAAATAAATACACAGATTATATAAATAAAAACACTTTTTTTAGGTCATATAAAGTGAATTTTGTCCCAATTAATCAATATTCTCATAATAATTTAAAACCTCCCCTTTAAATGCTTTATTTTTTAACCTCCTACAGTAAATATATTACTTCTAGTTGCATATATTATATTAAAAAATGACTTTACTTCCAGTATAAATATATACATTGACCTTTTTTTAGGTTAATTAAAGTGAATTTTGCCCCCATTTATTAATATAATAATAATAATAATATAAAAAGACTAACATCCCCTTTAAATGCTTTACTTTTTATCTAGATTAAAGCATCTTTTCCTCCTCTTATAAAACATATAAAACATATATTACATATAGCTGCATAGGTTATATAATAAGGTATAATATGCTTCTTTCAGGGTTTCATGTTGGTTCTTACATAATATAAAAGATATTTATGATTATTTAGTTTTATGATTTTTGGAGCCAGTGTTGATATTAAGAAGTAAAATAATTCTGATATATTAACACAGATTATATACATTTATATATGTAAACACTTTTTTTTAGGTCTTTTAGGATTAATTTTGCCTTGATTTATTAATATTATGATCATTGAAAAAGCTAACATTCCCTTTTAAATGCTTTTTTATGTAGATTACAGCATATTTTCCACCTCTTATAAAACATATATTACATATAGTTGCATAGGTTATATAAAAGGTATAACATGCTTCTTAACTCTAACTCTTCTTTAAGAGTTAGAGTTTATAAGAGTTATAATATCAATAGTTTATATCATTATTTAGTTTGAGTGATTTTTGGAGCCAGTGTTGATATCAAGAAATACATAAAAACATTATATTTAGGTCATATAAAGTGAATTTTGCCCCAATTAATCTGAATATTCTCATAATAATTTAAAACCTCCCCTTTAAATGTTTTATTTTTTAACCTCCTACAATAAATATATTACTTCTAGCTGCATATATGATTTAAAAAATGACTTTTCTTCCAGTATAAATATATAAATTGACCTTTTTTTAGGTTAATTAAGACCCAATAAATCTCAATATTCTCATAATAATTTAAAACCTCCCCTTTAAATGTTTTATTTTTTAACCTCCTACAATAAATATATTACTTCTAGTTGCATATATTATATAAAAAATGACTTTCCTGGAAGTGTAAAGAGGTCAACATGCTTCTCTCAGCTGGTTTCTGGACACAAGTTTCAGGTTTTGAAGCTTTTTACATAAAATATAAGAAGATGTGTTTCAGAGAAGAGGTATGGAAAAACCAACAGAGGAAGAGGAAGGAGAGGAGGAAGAGGAGGAGGAGGAAGAGGAGGAGGGGGGAGTCGGGCAGGCATGTTTTGGTGAAGGCCTGAGAGAGAGAGAGAGAGAGAGAGAGAGAGAGAGAGGTTGACATGTTAAACGTTAGCTTCTTTGGCCCACTTACCTGTGTGCTCTCTCTCTCCCCCCTCCCTCCCTCCCACCTCCTCCTCTTCCTCCTCCTCCTCCTCCTCTTCCTCCTTGTTTCAGCTCTTGGGTAACTTGCAGGGCTAAAATCTCTCACGCAGCAGCAGCAGTAGCAGCTTTTTACAGGAGGAGGTGAAGGTGGAGGAGGTGCAGCAGGAGGTGCAGCAGCAGGATGGGTTCAGATATCTCTTCCTCTTCCTCCTGCAGCCTTCTTCTTCTTCTTCTTCTCCTCCTCCTCCTCCTTCTTGTTGTTGTTGTGGTGGTGGTGGTGTGTGTGATCAGCAGCAGCAGAGGTTGTCATGATATAAACACAACACCTCTCTCGCGCACCCCCCCACCCCCACCCTCCTCCCCTTCCTCCTCCACCTCCTCCTCCACCTCCTCCACCCCTCTGCACCCCTGCACCCCTCCCCGGGTATGTGAGCTCGGAAGCCGGCCAGCAGTAGCTCAGAAAGCCCGCTGGTTGATTTCCCTTCTTCTTCTTCTTCTTCTTCTTCTTCTCTCTCTCTTTTTTTTTTTCTCTCCTGCTTGTTGTTGTTGTTGTTGTTGTTGTAAGATCCCAACAAGCCTGCTGCAAGCTTCAGTTAGCTCTGCAAGGCTAACCCAGCTGGCTCAATGCACGCACGCACGCACACAAGCGCGCGCACGCACACACACATACATTGAAAGAGAGCGAAGCGAAAAAAAAAAAAAAAAAAAAAAAAACCATGTCCCGTTAACAAGCTCTCCTCTTTCCTTCCCCTGGTGTCCCCCACACTTTTAATCCCGACACCACCCGCAGGAGGAATGGTGCAGTAAGTCCATGAAAGGTATCCGCTGGGTGGAGGAGACACAAATGAACAGCAGCGTCTTTATTGAGTCTGTGCGTTTCAATGACGGCGGATTCCTCCTCGCGCTCTGCTCACCAGAGTTATCGCTTTTGGTCTCTGCTCTCCGCCATTTTCCAACATCTCAACACAAACAAACAGGGCTGCTCGTGCACGAGGGGGAGTCCAGGCGCGTTCACGAGGACGACGAAGAGGGAGGGAGGGAGGAGGGAGGGAAGAGGGAGGAAGAGGAAGGGGAGGGAAGAGGGGTGATGAAGAAGAAGAAGAAGAGCAGGAGATAGTTTATTTAATATCAAACTTAATGTGATTTATTTTTTATATAAAAACTAAAATGTTTAATAGTTAGAATTAAAAATAAATAAAAATTAAAACTCAATAATAGTAAAAAAAAAAAAAGGAAACATTAAAACAGACAATTAAAAACGCAATAATAATAATAAAATAAATCATCCTGACTAACAAACCTGCTGCATCAGAGAACATAAATCACCTCCTCTTTTTTTATAATAAGGAAAAGTAAAAAAAAAAGAGCATGTATCTATAAGAATATATACCAGCAACTTCCATTAAAATAGAAAATAAAAATAAACAAATAAATATATATATACACATACACACACATATACAACATGAATCATTCCTATAAGAGCTTTTATTAATATTATATAATAATTATTATTATTATTATATATGTTTAACTCTCTGAGCTTCATGTGGAGGAGTCTGACCCTCGATTCCTTATTTAAACTCTAAAGAGAAAGAAATGACTCCTTATATCACAAAGAAGGAAGGAAGGAAGGAAGGAAGGAAGGAAGGAAGGAAGGAAGGAAGGAAATAAGAAGGGAAGGAAGGAAGGAAGGAAGGAAGGAAGGAAGGAAGGAAGGAAGGAAGGAAGGAAGGAAATAAGAAGGGAAGGAAGGAAAGACAGATGGAAGGAATGAAGAAGGAAGAAGAAAGAAAGAAGCAAGGAAGGGAGGAAGGACAGATGGAAGGAAGAAAGGTAGGAAGGAAGGAATGAAGAAAGGATAAAAGAAAGGTAGGAAGGACAGATGGAAGGAAGGAATGGAGGAAGGACAGAAGGAACAAAGAGAGGATAAAAGGAAGGTAATAAGGGCAGATGGAAGGAAGGAAGGAAGGAAGGAAGGAAGGAATGAAGAAAGGATAAAAGGAAGGAAGGAAGGACAGATGGAAGGGAGGAAGGACAGAAGGAACAAAGAGAGGATAAAAGGAAGGTAATAAGGACAGATGGAAGGAAGGAAGGAAGGAAGGAAGGGAGGAAGGACAGATGGAAGGAACGACAGAAGGAATAAAGGGAGGAAGGACAGAAGGAACAAAGAGAGGATAAAAGGAAGGTAGGAAGGACAGATGGATGGAAGGAAGGAAGGGAGGAAGGACAGAAGGAACAAAGAGAGGATAAAAGGAAGGTAGGAAGGACAGATGGAAGGAAGGAAGGAAGGAAGGAAGGAAGGAAGGAAGGAATGAAGAAAGGATAAAAGGAAGGTAGGAAGGACAGATGGAAGGAAAGAAGGAAGGAAGGAATGAAGAAAGGATAAAAGTAAGGAAGGAAGGACAGATGGAAGGAAGGAAAAGAAGACAGGAAGGAAAGTAGGCTGGATCGCACCCCTCGACGGGCCGGTTCTGGCCCACGGGCCTCATGTTTGACACCCCTGTATACCCCTATATAACCCTAACTTTAACTCTTAATATATAACCCTAACTTTAACCCTTATTAACTCTTATATTATATTAGTTAACATCTCACCTAAACTATGACTGATCTCTAACTTTAATATATAACTTTAACTCTTATTAACTCTTATTAACTTTTATATTATGTTAGGTAACATACCCTAACCCTCTAACTTTAACCCTTGAATAACATCTCACCTAAACTATGACTGATCTCTAACCTTAATATATAACTTTAACTCTTATTAACTCTTATATTATATTATATTAGGTAACATCTCTCCTACACTATGAATGATCTCTAACCTTAATATATAACTTTAACTCTTATTAACTCTTATTAACTCTTATATTATATTAGGTAACATCTCTCCTACACTATGAATGATCTCTAACTTTAATATATAACCCTAACTTTAACCCTTATATTAACTCTTATATTATATTAGGTAACATACCCTAACCCTCTCTAACTTTAACTCTTAAATATATTAATATATAACTCTTATTAACTCTTAAATAACATCTCTCCTACACTATGAATGATCTCTAACTTTAATATATAACTTTAACTCTTATTAACTTTTATATTATGTTAGGTAACATCTCTCCTACATTATGAATGATCTCTAACCTTAATATATAACTTTAACCCTTATTAACTCTTATAGGTAACATCTCTCCTAAACTATGAATGATCTGTAACTTTAATATATAACCCTAACTTTAACCTTTATTAACTCTTATATTAGGTAACATACCCTAACCCTCTCTAACTAACTCTTAAATATATTAATATATAACTCTTATTAACCCTTAAATAACATCTCTCCTACACTATGGCTGACCTCTGACCCTACAGGGTTACCTAAGGGTGATAACTCTTCTTAGGTAACGTTTCTCCTACATTATGAAACTTTCAGCAGCGACACTTTTTAACCACAGCGCCCTCTAGTGGCCGATATGTAATACATGTAACAACCAGCCCTGCTCTCCCCTAAAAAGACTATTTATGTCCCCAATGATCAGCTGTGGTTATTAACCCTTTATAGGACACTCATTGAAAGGAAGGGAGAAAGGAAGGAAGGGAGGAAGGAAGGAAGGAAGGAAGGAGGAAGGAAGGAAAGGAAGGAAGGAAGGTAGGGGGGAGGAAAAAAAGAGAGAAGGAGGGAGGGAGGAAGGGAAGAAAGAAGGAAGGAAGGAAAGAAGGAAGGGAGGAGAGAAGGAGGGAGGGAGGGAGGAAGGACAGATGGAAGTAAGGAAAGGAAGGAAGGACGGACGGAGGAAGGAAAGAAGGAAGGGAAGAGAGAAGGAGGAAGGACAGATGGAAGGAAGGAAAGGAAGGAAGAACGGAGGAAATAAGGAATGAGGGAGGGAGAAAGAAAAAGAAGAAGGGAAGAAGAAGGCAGGGAGGAAGGAAAGGAAGGAAGGAAGGAAGGAAGGAAGGAAGGAGGGAGGAAGGAAAGGAAGGAAGGACGGAGGAAAGAAGGAAGGAAGGAAGGAAGGTAGGGGGGAGGAAAAAAAGAGAGAAGGAGGGAGGGAGGAAGGGAAGAAAGAAGGAAGGAAGGAAAGAAGGAAGGGAGGAGAGAAGGAGGGAGGGAGGAAGGACAGATGGAAGTAAGGAAAGGAAGGAAGGAAGGACGGAGGAAGGAAAGAAGGAAGGGAGGAGAGAAGGAGGAAGGACAGATGGAAGGAAGGAAAGGAAGGAAGAACGGAGGAAATAAGGAATGAGGGAGGGAGAAAGAAAAAGAGGAAGGGAAGAAGAAGGCAGGGAGGAAGGAAAGGAAGGAAGGAAGGAAGGAAGGAAGGAGGGAGGAAGGAAAGGAAGGAAGGACGGAGGAAAGAAGGAAGGAAAGAAGGAAGGTAGGGGGGGAGGAAAAAAAGAGAGAAGGAGGGAGGGAGGAAGGGAAGAAAGAAGGAAGGAAGGAAAGAAGGAAGGGAGGAGAGAAGGAGGGAGGGAGGAAGGACAGATGGAAGTAAGGAAAGGAAGGAAGGAAGGACGGAGGAAGGAAAGAAGGAGGAAGGACAGATGGAAGTAAGGAAAGGAAGGAAGAACGGAGGAAATAAGGAACGAGGGAGGGAGAAAGAAAAAGAGGAAGGGAAGAAGAAGGCAGGGAGGAAGGGAAGGAAGGAAGGAAGGAAGGAGGGAGGAAGGAAAGGAAGGAAGGACGGAGAAAAGAAGGAAGGAAGGAAGGAAGGTAGGGGGGAGGAAAAAAAGAGAGAAGGAGGGAGGGAGGAAGGGAAGAAAGAAGGAAGGAAGGAAAGAAGGAAGGGAGGAGAGAAGGAGGGAGGGAGGAAGGACAGATGGAAGTAAGGAAAGGAAGGAAGGAAGGAAAGAAGGAAGGGAAGAGAGAAGGAGGAAGGACAGATGGAAGGAAGGAAAGGAAGGAAGAACGGAGGAAATAAGGAATGAGGGAGGGAGAAAGAAAAAGAGGAAGGGAAGAAGAAGGCAGGGAGGAAGGAAAGGAAGGAAGGAAGGAAGGAAGGATATTTTAGGATATTTACAGATTAATATCGACCAATATATCAGTATAAATAATTAATAAATGATAAAATTGACTATTGACTAAAATTGTTATTTTTGCCTTGTTTAAGGCTTAAACCCTGTAAAGTTTAACCACATTAAAACTGCCAATTTAAACCCCGGGACTAAGTGCAATACATATATATATATATTAAAGCTTCACCTTTTCACTCAGAGTAAAATAATAAAAACCAGTATAGTGTCAGAAGCTGCTTGGTTCTTGGTTCTGATGGAAGATTATACTAAAGATAATAAACTGTACAGATTTTACAGACTGTCAAGAAAAGCTGTGACTGTGTTTCAATCCTCACATTTATAAAGATGCAACTTTAGTCCAGACACACAAAGCTCCACATGCTGTTAACATTCAGACTCCTTTTTCTTCCTCCTCCTCCTCTTCCTCCTCCTCCTCTTCTTCCTCCTCTTCACATGATTGTGTTCAGAGTGAAAACCTCTGTTATAAAGCAGCAGGAGAATCTGCAGCCTCGAGGTCGAGTTCGTCTGACTTTATAATACACAATACATACGACTGTGAGCTGAGACCTGAAGAGGAGGAAGTGATCTAAATAAAGAAGGAAGGAAGGAAGGAAGGAAGGAAGGAAGGAAGGAAGGAAGGGAGGAACATTATAATACACAATACATACGACTGAGCTGAGACCTAAAGAGGAGGAAGTGATCTAAATAAAGAAGGAAGGAAGGAAGGAGGGAAGGAAGGGAGGAACATTATAATACACAATACATACGACTGTGAGCTGAGATATAAAGAGGAGGAAATGAGCTAAATAAAGGACATAAATCTTTACTTCACAAACGTCTTCTGGAAGGAAGGGAAGGAGGAAGGGAGGAAAAGAGAGAGGGAGGGAGGAAAGAAGGAAGGAAGGAAAGGAGAGAGAAAGGAAGGAAGAGAGTAAGAAGGAAGGAAAGGAGGAAGGGAGGAAGGAAGGAAGGTAGGAGGGAGGGAGGGATGGAAGGAAGGGAGAAAGGAAGAAGTAAGGAAAGGAAGGAAGGAAGGAAGGAAGGACGGGAGAAGGAAGGAAAGGTGGGAGGGAGGAAGGGAGTGAGAAGGAAGGAAAGGAGGAAGGGAGGAAAGGAGGAAAGAAAAGGAGGAAGGGAAGACAGAGGAAAGAAGGAAGGAAGGAATGAAAGGAGGGAGGAAGGAAGGAAAGGAGGAAGGAACAGAGGGAGTAAGAAGGGTAAGAAGGAAGGAAAGGAGGAAGGGAGGAAGGAAGGAAAGTAAGAAGGAAGGAAGGGAGGAAGGAGGGAAGGAAAGAAGGAAAGAAAGAGGGAAGGAGGGAGGAACGACAGACGGAAGGAAGGAAGGAACAGTCAAAACAGACGGGGTTAATTTGACACGAAGGTTAATATTAGATGTAATTTCAGTATATTTACAATAATTATATATCTCATATTTAATATATTAGGTTCTGCAGAAATAAAGTAATAATCTCCTGTTAATCTAATAATTTATGACATCAGTTTACAGAGATTGTTACATTATTGGGAAATGCACTTTATTACATCGTCAGGTTCCATTACGTCGTCAGGTTCCATTACATCAGGTTCTATTACATCATCAGGTTCCATTACATCAGGTTCTATGACATCATCAGGTTCCATTACATTGTTTATTCAGTTATGAGGAAATTAAATTGGGAAATTATAACATTAAATTATAACATTATCAATTATATCATTATCATTATCTACATACCTTAATACACCAACATCACCAACTATGACCTCAGTAATAAACTTAAGGTGGTAATAATTCTACCTTTAACAATGTAAACCAACACTGAACATGTATAAATGTCATAAAAGTAGAATTTATATCAGAGCTGTTGTTATTGGATTGAATTAAACAGGTGTAATAAAAATAATAATAATAATAATGATAATAATAATAATGATGGTAAAGAGGCCAGTGAGTATTTTTGCATCATAAATAAACTAAAATGATCAAATTAATCCAGAATAAACTTCATATTTTTTGACTTTAATGTTAACAGCTGATGATCGGAGGCTTTGGCACCATGTCTCTGTTCCTTCCGGCCGGATCACGACTCTCACATCTCTTCCTCCTGCAGATGAAAGCAGATATCCAGCACGTTGAGTTAGTGATTTTATCTTTCCAGGATGTTTCAGGTCATTTGAAGAGTTTGAATTTGCGGAGCAGCGGGTGGACCGTCTCTTTGGGGTACGGCCTCAGAGCCAAGCAGGTGGGAACGTTCTCCGGCTGCTCGATCCAAAGCTTGTGAGAAACGCCAGCTTGGGTTAGAGTCTCTGATAGACCGGATAGAGCTGCCTCGTCTGGAGCCTGCAGGGAAATAATATACACTTTAAATGAATGTATGCACGCTATATCATCATCATCATCATCATCATCATCATCTGTATGCATGCTGTTCACCTGTTGTTCCATCTTCGGCCCTCTGGGAGGCGCTACAGATCACTAAAAGCTGCTTTCCAACAGTAATACAATATATGAGTCACTACAACACTCATTTAAAAATAATGACAAACAATCTTATGAGGTGGTTTAACTTGTGTATGTGGAATCATAGCAGCCTTAAACTGAGTGAAAATTGACTTGAGTTTGGCTTAACAAGCAATCTTTTTTTTTCCTAGGATGGCAAAGTCATTTTTTACTTTATGGTCCAGGATTTTACATTTTATAGAATATGATGACAAATTTGAATGGTGTTTTTTTTTTTTTTTAATTTAATTTTTTACATTTGCATGTATAAAATATGTATCAGCTGCAGATTTAAAAAAAAAAAAAGTATGCATTTTATTACCATTTTTTGAAAACTGTGGGTCCAGGTAAAAGAAAAACTGAAGTGCAAAAATGGGTCAAATTTGACCCTAAACTGCATGTAACTGGTGTTAAAATGACTCTTGATATAATATGCTGTCAAGTCAAGATTTATTAGTAAAGGACATTTAAAAACCATCCTCAGTTGACCAATATAATCATGCAGAAATATAATAAATTTAAAAATAAAAGGAATAGTAAGAACTCAATTTGAATTATATGAGTCACTACAGCACTGTAATTTTAAAATAATAATTCTAAAAAAACAAAAAAAATCTCATTAGGTGGTTTAACCTGTGCACGTGGATTCATAGCAGCCTTAAATTGACTGAAATTTGACTTGAGTTTGGTTTGACGAGCGTTCTTCTCTTTTCCTAGGATAGCGAAGTCAAGTCAAACAGCTGCAGAGTAGGGCGGGGCGTGCCTTCACCATCCTAGGAATAAAAAAACACAACAAACATGCATGTGTCTTACCGCCAGCACTACTTTGTGCATGGAGTCCAGCTCGGCCAGATACTGCTGGGTGTCCGGCTCCCCGTAGTGCAGGTGGATGGCAGCAGTAGCAGCATGGCAGGCCTGAGTTATCACGGCACCCAGGGGCCACGACAGCTTGTGAACCAGGTCCGACCGGACGACGACGTACTGGACCAACCTGCTGGGAGAACCGGCGGCTCCTGAAGCTGCCATGTTCAGCCTGGGACAGAGGTTTGTGTTTACTTCCGGGTTAGCTTCTTCTTCTTTGGAGGTTTACAGTAATGTTAATGTGAAATGTCGCCATCTAGTGGATTTACAATGGAATGACACCCGTCCGCCATTTCTCACTCTGCTATAAACAAGGTTGGGGAGGTTACAGATTACTAGTTCTAGTTCTTTTACCTAATTATTCCAATTCATTTAATTTATATAGCATGATTTTAACAAACACAAGGTTTCCAAAGTGCTGCACAACAAAATAAAACACAATAGAAGCACAATAGAAAGATGAAGTACAAAATAGAAAGATAAAAGCAGTAACATGAAAAAATAAATCAATAAATCAAAGATTAAAATAAATAAATACTAAAATAAAAATAAAATAAAACAAAAATAAAAACAAAAAAAAAGAAATAAAAAAATAAGATAAAAATAATAAATAATAAAATAAATAAAAATAATAGACAAAATAAAATTGAATTAAAAATAAAAATAAATAAAAAATAAAATTCACTGCCTGCACAAGATAAAAATATGCAATTCTCCTATCTACTACTTTTTTTTTTCATTTCAACCAAGGACAAAACATGCTTCATACAAATAAAAAATAATGAATTTAGTCATTGAGAAAGTTGCAGAAAAACAAACTGACAAAAACAAACAAGTAGAAGAAAAAAAAATAGAAAAAAGGCATCTCCACATTTACCCCACCCCCAGTATCTATTCATGTTTCCAGTTACATCCAATACGCCTCACAGCTCCAACAAAACCTTACTTGTATGTTTGACAAAGTGGTAGATTTTATTGGCAAATGTCAAAAATGTTGATGAGAGAAATAATCTAAGGCTGAATATAGACTTTATAGATAAATAAATTAACAGAAGAAATGATTGATTCCTAGTGGTGGAAAGTAACTAAGTACATTTACTCAAGCATTGTCTTTATGTACAGTTTTGAGACACTTTACTGGAGTATTTCCATGTGCTCTTACTTTATACTTCCATTCCTCTACATTTCAGAGGGAAATATTGTACTTAACAGCTTTAGTTACTTCTCAGATTAATATTTTATATATAAAACTGATCAGTTTGTTATAAGGCATTATTTTAGATTAGACTATTCAACTGTGCACAGTGTTACAATTAGCTCTGCCTGGCAAACAGTCAGTTATCAGTTATTCAGTGTTAATATATAAGTATGATTAATATGACCTTTTACATGATGAGTACTTTTACTTTTGATACTTTAACTGCATTAAGCTGATAATACTCATAATTTAAGTATTGTTTGCATGCAGGATTATTTTTACATTGCTGTATTGGTACTTCTTATATGACTGCCTTTAACTTCTCTATGTTTGATGTTTGACGTTTGACGTTTGACAGGATCTAAGAGCTTCTCTAAACAGCTGCTGCACATCTTCTCCAGAAACTCCCAAAACACCCAGAAATCTCCTCACTGTATCTGCAATTACATTGATTTTGTTTCTCCTGCAGCAGTAATAATGAGAAATCTGGTACAATTAAATAAATAAAAAAAAGGTGTCTAAACTCACTCTAACACTAACAAGAAGAGGACCAACATGTTTAAACTGCTTAATTTATATGAATTATACATTTGTACTTCACAACTTTAATTGACTTTTTCATATCTGACAGTCGAATTGCTGTGTGTCATTGTTGTCGACTCAATGTAAATCTCCTTTTCGGTGCATTAAATTCCTCTGTCCTTGTTGGGAAGAGCTGAGACATGAGTGAGTTCACTCTGGGCTCATATTTCTTCGTTCCCTCCTGTTCAGATCTATAGTTGGGTGTCTGTGTAACCAACGTGTCATGCAGTACAGTACTATATTTACTACAGAAAGTGAAACTCAGACAGACAGTTGTTGCCACTGAGTTGAAATGGCGCAGAAAGGAGTTCAGCTGGACAGACAAACCTTCTGTTGTTCAATCTGTTTGGATCTACTGAATGATCCGGTGGGTCTTTCCTGTGGACACAGTTACTGTATGAGCTGTATTGAAAAACACTGGGATGGAGAGGATAAGAGGAGGATGTACAGCTGCCCTGACTGCAGACAGACCTTCACACAGAGGCCTGTCCTAATGAAAAACGCCATGTTAGCAGCTTTAGTGGAGCAGCTGAAGAAGACTGGACTCCAAGCTGCTCCTGCTGATCACGGCTATGCTGGATTTGAGAGGCAGAGAGAGCTCGAGGTGAGTCGACTAAACATCCAGCAGAGAATCCAGGACAGAGAGAAAGATGTGAAGCTGCTTCTACAGGAGGTGGAGGCCATCAGTCGCTCTGCTGATAAAGCAGTGGAGGACAGTGAGAAGATCTTCACTCAGCTGATCCGACTCCTCCAGAAAAGAAGCTCTGATGTGAAGCAGCAGATCAGATCCCAGCAGGAAACTGAAGTGAATCGAGTCACAAAGCTTCAGGAGAAGCTGCAGCAGGAGATCACTGAGCTGAAGAGGAAAGACGCTGAACTGAAGAAGCTCTCACACACAGAGGATCACAACCAGTTTCTACACAACTACCCCTCAGTGTCACAACTCAGTGAACCTACAGACTCATCCAGCATCAATATCCGTCCTCTCAGATACTTTGAGGATGTGTCAGCAGCTGTGTCAGAGCTCAGAGATCTACTACAGGACATCCTGAGGGATAAATGGACAAACATCTCAGTGACAGAGACTGAAATGGACGTTTTACTATCAGAGCCACAACCAGAACCAGAGCCCAAGACCAGAACTGAGTTTTTACAATATTCATGTGACATCACTCTGGATCCAAACACAGCACACTCATATCTGTTATTATCAGAAGGGAACAGAAAAGTAGAAGCAATGAGACAACAACAGTCTTACTCTTGTCACCCAGACAGATTCACTAATTGGTATCAGGTCCTGAGCAGAGAGAGCCTGACTGGACGTTGTTACTGGGAGGTGGACTGGATAGGAAGAGCAGTTTGTGTAGCAGTCGCATACAAGAACATCAGCAGAAGGGGAGACTCAAGAGAATGTAGATTTGGATTTAATGCCAAATCTTGGATGTTAAATTGTCACACTAACATTTATAATTTTTGGTTCAACAATATTCATACTCCTGTCTCCAATCCTTGTTCCTCCAGAGTAGGAGTGTACCTGGATCACAGAGCAGGTATTCTGTCCTTCTACAGAGTCTCTGAAACCATGACTCTCCTCCACAGAGTCCAGACCACATTCACTCAGCCTCTCTATGCTGGACTTTGTCTTTATTATGGAGCCACAGCTGAGTTTTGTCAACTAAAATAGACAGCAGTCATTTCAGACTTGATGTGTCAGATTCTTTGTTGTAATTCTTCATGTTTTTGTCTCCAAGTTTCTGACCTAAACCGAGATCAGCTGTCAAGCTAATAGCAATACTCTTACTTTTTGCATGTTTCGTTGATATTTTCAGTTTCTTTAAATGTCACTTTTTTCCTGTGTGTTTTTATCCATGTAGGCTACTGTTGGAAATGTTGGGGATCTTCAATGTGTGAGTTGATCAGTTTGGTATGATTTTAGTTGATTTGATGTATAAGCATGATTACACTGAGTGATTCTTTGTGTAAGCAACCTTGTACACTGCATAATCAAATACTGCATAGATCAGCAAAACCACAAATACCAAGGAAATGCAATATGAAGAGGGTGATGCTTGTACCAGGAACACTTCAGCATGCTGTAGGAATAATATGAAGTTAGTGTGAATTAGTAGGTGATTAAAGTTAAAGAAAAGCCATGTTTTTACTTTATTGGCTAAGTTGAATCAGAAATAATGGTGCCTAGCAAATGTGTCACCATTGTCAGTCTAGAGGGTCATCACAGGCTGATAACCTATGATGAGGAAAACTGACAAGCAATGGAGGAAAAGAGTGTTTGTATTGATGTATTTGTGTCTGTTTCTTAAACACAGCAAACAGAACTTCCTTCATCATAGATATTTTGTTCTCACTACTTTGTAAATTGATTAAGAAATGTACAAACTGTAACTATAATAAATCAGGAAGGAAGATCTCCTGAGATCAAGGAAAGAAGAGGAACAAACAGTCCAATGTATGTTGTGAAACCTCTGGATGGAGAAGGTAGGGAGAGAACCGTACGCAGAAATCCTCTATTACCTTGTCCATACCTTGTTACACCTGAAAGAACAAAATAATGACCATAAAAAAGGAAAGAACACAAAAACTGAGAACAAAGACTCACATTCCTCATGGAGGCTCTGAGAGTTCAAGTGCTGTGTGGATTCCTTAATCCACAAGCCCCAGTTGTCAAGCCCACAACAAAATTTGTTATTAAAATTGCAAAAAAGTAGATGATGTCTTCCTTTCAGTTCATTTTGAAGGTGCAATACAGGCAGTATCCCTTTAAGACTGCTCCTACTACTGGAATGAATCAGTGCTTGATAACTCCTCCCTCTTCTTCCTGCTCTCAAGCACAACAATCTCCACTCTGAGCTCATATTTCCTTTTTCCTCCCTTTCAGATCTACAGTTGGATGATGTGTTTAACCAACATGTCACACAGTATAGAGCTATCAGGCTACTTTTACTATTGAGCCATATGTTGTTCAGATCGGAGCTCACACGTTTCACTTCTCAGAAAGTGAAACTCAGACAGACATTTCCACTGAGCTGAAATGGCACAGAAAGGAGTTCAGCTTGACCAAGAAACATTTTCTTGTTCAATCTGTTTGGATTTACTGAAGGATCCGGTGACTATTCCCTGTGGACACAGCTACTGCATGAGCTGTATTAAAGGATTCTGGGATGAGGAGCATCAGAGGAATATCTACAGCTGCCCTCAGTGCAGACAGACCTTCACACCGAGGCCTGTCCTGAAGAAAAACACCATGTTAGCAGCTTTAGTGGAGCAGCTGAAGAAGACTGGACTCCAAGCTTCTCCTGCTGATCACTGCTATGCTGGACCTGAAGATGTGGCCTGTGATGTTTGCACTGGGAGGAAGCTGAAGGCCTTCAAGTCCTGTCTGACCTGTCTGATCTCTTACTGTGAGAATCACCTCCAGCCTCATTATACTGTTGGTCAACTTAAAAAGCATAAGCTGGCCGAGCCCTCAAAGAAGCTCCAGGAGAACATCTGCTCTCGTCATGATGAGGTGATGAAGATGTTCTGTCGTACTGATCAGCAGAGTATCTGTTATCTCTGCTCTGTGGATGAACATAAAGGCCACAGAACAGTCTCAGCTGCAGCAGAAAGGACTGAGAGGCAGAGAGAGCTCGAGGTGAGTCGACTAAACATCCAGCAGAGAATCCAGGACAGAGAGAAAGATGTGAAGCTTCTTCAACAGGAGGTGGTGGCCATCAATCGCTCTGCTAATAATGTAGTAAGGGACAGTGAGAAGATCTTCACTGAGCTGATCTGTCACATCCGTAAAAGAAGCTCTGATGTGAAGCAGCAGATCAGATCCCAGCAGCAAACTGACGTGAGTGGAGTCATAAAGCTTCAGGAGAAGCTGCAGCAGGAGATCACTGAGCTGAAGAGGAAAGACGCTGAACTGAAGAAGCTCTCACACACAGAGGATCACAACCAGTTTCTACACAACTACCCCTCAGTGTCACAACTCAGTGAACCTACAGACTCATCCAGCATCAATATCCGTCCTCTCAGATACTTTGAGGATGTGACAGCAGCTGTGTCAGAGCTCAGAGATCTACTACAGGACATCTTGAGGGACAAATTGACAAACATCTCACTGGCAAGGACTGAAATAGACGTTTTACTGTCAGAACCAGAGCCCAAGACCAGAGCTGAGTTCTTAAAATATTCACGTAAAATAACTCTGGATCCAATCACAGCATACTCATATCTGTTATTATCTGAGGGGAACAGAAAAGCAGAAGCAATGAGACAACAACAGTCTTATTCTTGTCACCCAGACAGATTCACTGTATGGCGTCAGGTCCTGAGTAGAGAGATGCTCATTGGGCGTTGTTACTGGGAGGTGGACTGGAGAGGGACAGGAGCAGTCAGTGTAGCAGTTGCATACAAAAATATCAGCAGAGTAGGAGACTCAAATGAATGTGGATTTGGATATAATGCCAAATCCTGGATGTTATATTGTCCATCTAATGGTTATGAATTTTGGTTCAACAACATCAGAACTCCTATCTCAGGTCCTCAGTCCTCCAGAGTCGGAGTGTACCTGGATCACAGAGCAGGTATTCTGTCCTTCTACAGCGTCTCTGAAACCATGACTCTCCTCCACAGAGTCCAGACCACATTCACTCAGCCTCTCTATGCTGGACTTTGTCTTTATTATGGAGCTCCAGCTGAGTTTTGCCAACTGAAATAGACAGAAGTCATTTCAGACTTGATGTGTCAAATTCTGTGTTGTTGATTTTTCATGTTTTTATCTCCATGTTCCTGAACTGCACAGAGATCAGCTGTCACACTAGTAGTGGTAGTCACTTTTTTTTACCTTTATGCATGTATTGTTGATATTTTCAGTTTCTTTAAATGTCACTTTTTTCCTGCGTTTTTATCCTTGGAGACCATCATTGCTCATGATGATGTATTTCACCTTCATTGACATTTATTCAGATGAAAATATGAACTTCTTTGGTCTAAATATTAGTTTCATGTTTCTGTTTATGTATTACTGTGCTGTTGCTTCTTAAACTCAGAAAATAGCATAACCTCTTTCATCACAGACATTTTCTCATCAGTTTGTGAAATCATAAAGAAATGTACAAATTTACAAATTGTAAATATGATAATCAGCAAGGATAACATGTTCTTATACAAAGCTGACATTCTCAGATAAACCGACTGGAAAAAATTAATCTGAACATGAAATCATTGAACAGACTTTACTGACTGGATTTGTCAACAATCTGAAGCTTTATATAAATCAATAAAGTTTATTTTCAATGGCTAATAAAGTATTTTCTTTTGTCTTCATCTCAGGATCTCATTCTAAGCTTGTGGAGAAAATGTGAAACTACAAAGACAGTTTATTTGAGGCAGTTTTCAGAGCAGACAATTTTTTAGTCTGAACTTTCTTCACTAAAGCATTTTAACCATGTTTAAGTGGAGCTAATTTTAACACCATATACTGTTTAATCTATAATACATTTATATAACAACTGATTAAATGTTTTGTGTAACATTTATCTGCCAGGTAACTAAAGCTGTCATATACATGTAGTGGAGCAGAAAGTACAATATTTCCCTCTGAGATGTAGTGGAGTGGAAGTATAAAGTAGCATCAAATGAAAAACTGAAGTAAAGTAAGAGTACATCAAAATTGTACTTGAGTGAATGTACTTACTACTTTCCATCGCTGCCTGTCTCACATGTCATATCCATCTCTTTCTAACCATTTGTCCTTTTCCCAAACTAGTTTCCAGGATGTGGGACACGAGCTCCTGCAGAGAAACACAACAAGGACATGAAGCAATCATGTTTAAAGTTTTGTTGCAGTTTGAACAGCACACCACGTTCGCTGTAATGATTAGTACGACTGTAAATTGCTTCTTTGTCCTTTTGTCTACTGTATGTTTCGCCTGTTATTTTTTGTTTTGATTTTGCAGACTCTACATCTGTTGGTGTGTTTCTGTCTGAATGACTGACCATCTTTGTTTTCCAACACCAACACAAAATTTCAGTTGTCTAATATATTTTACACACTTTCAGAGCTTGCATAAAAACATCCATTAACTCAACATGGAATAAAAGAAGTCATCATGCACACACGTCTACTTCATACAACACATGTAGAAATAATTGAATACCACTTTAAAAAGAGATAAGTAACTCCACATTAATTATTGTAACGGGTAGAGATGGTAGGACCCAACTGCAGCACAACACCAGGGAGCAGTTTCAAATGATCATATACAATCAGCAAGGTAACTGAACAGGTATTTGGCAGAATGCATAGGGGGGCAGGCTGGGCTCAGAGTAGGCAGCAAGTAAGTTAAAGCCAGTAGCACTCACAGAGATAAGGAGGTTGACCAGGCAGGAGTTCCTGGGCTCTCCTGACAAGACTGAAGCTGGAGAACGCCACACAGCCACGAACCAGGAAGTAAACAGGCAATACTAATGATCAGGGACAGAAGGTTGTTGTGTTTACCAGGGCAGAGACAAAGAGAGGTGGTCAAAGGCAAACCGAGCCGAAACCAGGAAACCAGTCTGTGAATAAGTGCTGGAAAGCCTGGCATGAAGTCGAAGAACAATCTGGCAAAGAGTGAATGAACAACAGGAGTATACAGATGGGTTGATTACAGATGGGTTGCAGCTGAGTGCTCAGGTGAACAGAGTTAACTGATGAGGTGGGTGAGGCTGATTAGCAGGAGTGGAAATACACCAGAGTTGCAGGAAAATAAGAGCAGAACTGTGACAAATCCTGGACTGAATCAGTGCTTGATAACGCCTCCCTACTTTTCCTACTTTAAAAAACTATAAGCTCTGAACTCACATTTCCTTGTTCCCTCCCATTCAGATGTACAGATTGAAGATGCGTGTAAGGTAATGTAGTACAGAGCAGTCAGGCTGCTTTTACTACTGAATCACATGTTGTTCAGATCAGAGGTCAAACTTATTTCACTTGTCAGTGAAACTCAGACAATCGTTGCCACTGAGAGCTAAAATGGCACAGAAAGGAGTTCAGCTGGACAGAGAAACTTTCTGTTGTTCGATCTGTTTGGATCTACTGAAGGATCCAGTGGCTATTCCCTGTGGACACAGCTACTGTATGAGCTGTATTAAAGGATTCTGGGATGGAGAGGATCAGAGTAAGATCTACAGCTGCCCTCAGTGCAGAGAGGTCTTCAGACAGAGGCCTGTCCTGAAGAAAAACACCATGTTAGCAGCTTTAGTGGAGCAGCTGAAGAAGACTGGACTCCAAGCTGCTGCTGCTGCTCCTGCTGCTCCTGCTGATCACTGCTATGCTGGACCTGAAGATGTGGCCTGTGATGTCTGCACTGGGAGGAAGCTGAAAGCCTTCAAGTCCTGTCTGCAGTGCCTGGTCTCTTACTGTGAGAATCACCTCCAGCCTCATTATGATGCACCTCCATTAAAGAAACACAAGCTGGTGGAGCCCTCGAAGACGCTTCAGGAGAACATCTGCTCTCGTCATGATGAGGTGATGAAGATGTTCTGTCGTACTGATCAGCAGAGTATCTGTTATCTCTGCTCTGTGGATGAACATAAAGGCCACAACACAGTCTCAGCTGTAGCAGAAAGGACTGAGAGGCAGAGAGAGCTCATGGTGAGTCGATTAAACATCCTGCAGAGAATCCTGGACAGAGAGAAAGATGTGAAGCTGCTTCAACAGGAGGTGGAGGCCGTCAGTCGCTCTGCTGATAAAGCAGTGGAGGACAGTGAGAAGATATTTACTGAGCTGATCCGTCTCCTCCAGAAAAGAAGGTCTGATGTGAAGCAGCAGATCAGATCCCAGCAGGAAACTGAAGTGAGTGGAGTCAAAGAGCTTCAGGAGGAGCTACAGCAGGAGATCACTGAGCTGAAGAGGAAAAACGCTGAACTGAAGAAGCTGTCACACACAGAGGATCACAACCAGTTTCTACACAACTACCCCTCAGTGTCACAACTCAGTGAACCTACAGACTCATCCAGCATCAATATCCGTCCTCTCAGATACTTTGAGGATGTGACAGCAGCTGTGTCAGAGCTCAGAGATGAACTACAGGACATCCTGAGGGACAAATTCACAAACATCTGAAATGAAATGGACGTTTTCCTGCCACAACCAGAACCAGAGCCCAAGACCAGAACTGAGTTCTTAAGATATTCTCGTAAAATCACTCTGAATCCAAAAACAGCATATTCATATCTGTTATTATCTGAGGGGAACAGAAAAGTAGAAGCAGTGAGACAACAACAGTCTTACTCTAGTCACCCAGACAGATTCACTGTATGGCGTCAGGTCCTCAGTAGAAAGCATCTGACTGGACGTTGTTACTGGGAGGTGGACTGGAGAGGGACAGGAGCAGTCAGTATAGCAGTTGCATACAAGAATATCAGCAGAGCAGGAAGCTCAGATGAATGTGGATTTGGATATAATGACAAATCGTGGATGTTATATTGTCACACTACCAGTTATGAATTTTGGTTCAACAACATCAGAACCCCTATCTCAGGTCCTCGTTCCTCCAGAGTCGGAGTGTACCTGGATCACAGAGCAGGTATTCTGTCCTTCTACAGCGTCTCTGAAACCATGACTCTCCTCCACAGAGTCCAGACCACATTCACTCAGCCTCTCTATGCTGGACTTTGTCTTTATTATGGAGCTCCAGCTGAGTTTTGTAATCTGAAAGTCATTTCAGACTTGATGTGTCAGATTCTGTGTCGTTGATTTTTCATGTTTTTGTCTCCATGTTCCTGAACTGCACAGAGATCAGCTGTCATGCTAATAGGGATTGTCAACACTTTTTAAAAACTTTATCTATGTATTGTTGATATATTCATTTTCTCTGAATGTCACTTCTTCCTGTGTGGTGGTGGTGTTGTTTTTTTAATCCATGGAGGCCATCACTGTTCGTGAGGATGTTTTTAATCTTCATTTCTGCAGATGAAAATGTTCTAAATATTAGTTTCATGTCTGTATTGATGCATTTATGTGTTGTTGTTGTTGTTATTGTTGTTGTTTCTTAAACAGAGATAAAAGCAGAACGACTTTGATCATATTCATAAATAAATGTTCAATCAAATTGTTGTTGTTACTGAGGGATAATAAAGGACTGTATGAATTGCTGTTTGGCTGATTCTGATCTCTAGCTTCGCCCCAGGTGTGTCCGTCAAAACACAGATGCTGACAACTCTTCTTTAGTTTGACTGTTTAATTAAGCTCAAGCAACAGTACAGAACATGGGCATAGCTTTGTGTGAGTGGTTCTGTCCAGAAAAAGAAAGACACATATTATCTGACCCACATTACATACACAAAATATATTGAAATAATGCACCTTTAATAATTGTAATAAACGCACCTTTCTGCATATTATAAGCAGTGTAACTAATTAGCATAAACAGTGCGCTTGCTAACTTATTACAGAAAAATACATAGCTACACATCCTAGCTAATCAATTAACAACCACATGTTTTCATGGTAGCAAGCAGCTCCAAGCTAGGTGGCTATAATTAACAACTTATGAAACAAATGATAGTGAACTAGCAACATAAATAATACGACTTACAGGTCTCATGGACGCACGCACACAATTATCAATTAAATCACTTAGTCTCTGGCTGGCAGCTTCTGACTGGCAGCGTCAGCTCTCTCTCTCTCTCCACTCTGCACTTTTCGTCTTCAGGCTCGCGTGTGCGCGCTCCCGATGCGCCGCGCGTAACTGTTATGCGTATCTGCCTCTGATCTGACGGCCCTTTCGTACAGCCGCCCCCAAACAGCGGTAGCTGTTTGCACCAACGAAAGGCTAATCATCCTGGGAGGGTGTGGGTTGATCTTTATCATCTGGTATGGCTGGGAGGATGACCAGGCGAGCGACAGGCCTGGTGTAGACCTTGTCCTTTATCTTCACGTCAGCAGATCTCACATGACCATCTGCACTGGTATGCACCTTGATTACCCGTCCAATAGGCCAGAGTGCCCTTGGTAGCTGGGGGTCTACCAGCATGACAACCTTGTCCTCAGCGAGGTTGACTCGGATGGCGTGCCACTTCTGGCGAGCTTGCATACCAGGGAGGTAGTACCTGATGAAACTTGACCAGAAATGGTCTGTCAGGATCTGAGAGTGTCTCCATCTGCGTCTGCTTAAGAGCTCGGTAGCTGGATACACTACCTGCGGAAGAGAACCATCTCGCCGCCCCATCAATAAGAGACTTGGGGTCACAGGGTCCGGATCAGCAACGCTGGACGATACGTATCCCAACGGCTTAGAGTTCAGAAGGCCCTCCACTTCTATTAGCACCGTCCTAAGCACCTCCTCAGCCTGTGCCTGAGCCCCCACGGTCGTGTAGAGTGCCTGTTTGACCGAGCGTATCTCCCTCTCCCACACTCCTCCAAAGTGAGGAGCTGCAGGCGGGTTGAAATGGAAGGCTATCTTCTGCTTGGCAAGACTCTGTTGTAGTTCCGGCGACAGTGCTCCAAATGCCTCCCGTAGCTCCTTCTCCCCGCCTCGGAAGTTCGTTCCTTGATCTGAGAATAGCTCTGCTGGGGTCCCCCGGCGAGCGACGAACCTTCTCAGAGCCATCAAAAAGGAGTCGGCGTCAATGTTGGTAAGGAGATCTAAGTGCACGGCCTGCGTGGTGAGGCACTTAAAGATGATCCCCCATCTCTTTTCGAGTCGACGGCCCACCTTCACCTGGAACGGCCCAAAGCAGTCCATACCCGTGGAGTGGAAGACTGGCTTGAAGAGGCGAAGGCGAGCGGTTGGTAGGTCAGCCATCTTGGGGACCACAGGTCTGGACTTCCACCGATGGCACTCGGCGCACGTGTGCTGGTGGCGACGGATAGCTTCACGCCCCCTGAGGATCCACAGAGTACGCCGAATTTCGGCGAACACCCGCTCCGGCCCAGGGTGACGCAAACGGCTGTCATAATCCTGTATCAGGAGTTTGACGGCAGGATGGCTGGGGTCCAGAACAATAGGATGCAGGGTAGCGTAGTCGAGCTCTGCCGATCTCCGTAATCTCCCACCAACCCGGATGACTTTATCTGACTCGTCGAACTCTGGGGACAAGGTAAGTAAGCGGCTACTAGACAGAACAGGCTTACCAGCTCTCAAAAGGCGCATCTCATCTGGAAAGCTGTCCTGTTGGGCTCGTTGGAAGATGAGGGTCTCTGCTTCCTGGTAATCTGCAGATGTAGGACCGCTGTGCTGATCTGCCGCCCCGTGAAGCTCCTTCGCAGTCATCTCTACGAGCTCCCTCCATGTGCTGCACTTACTTGCGTCTTGGGTTCGGGGCTCCCCCACTGTAGATGTGACTCCGCAGAAGGTCGACTTCCTGAGTTCCGCTACCTCTTCCTGGGCAGGAAGGGGAGGGTTTCCTGGCCACTCTTCCCGGGCTCGGAGGAGGAATGGTGGCCCCTGACTCCACCTATTAGGCTCTGCCAGATCTCTCAGGGTCTTTCCTCTGGTGATATCATCTGCGGGATTCCTTGCTGAATCCACGTAGCGCCACGTCCGGAGATCTGTGAGCTCCTGGATTTCAGCCACCCTTGTTCCAACGAAAACTTTAAAGCGGCAGGAATCGGACTGCAACCACATCAGCACAGTTGTGGAATCAGTCCACAGAGTGATGCCACTGATCTTCAGGGTGAGCTCCTGCTGAATCACTGTGGCTATCTGCGCTCCTACCACCGCTGCGCACAGTTCCAGTCTCGGCATGGACAGGAGACGTTTGGGTGCCACTCTCGATCTTGCCATGAGGAACGCCAGGTAGGTATTGCCCTGATTGTCCTCTGTCCGCAGGTATGCCACAGCCCCATATGCCTTCTCGGAGGCGTCACAGAATATGTGGACCTCCCGAGTGACGCTGGCACTGTCCACTGCTTCAGGGGTGTAGCACCTTGGCAGGCTGATGGATGGTAGGACGTGTAGTTCCTCTACCCACTCGTTCCAGGCATCTAGGAGCTCTTGGGGGAGGAGGGGGTCATCCCATTCTCTGTTCTTGTCCCAGAGTCGCTGGACCAGAACCTTGGCTCTGGTTGTATAAGGCAAGATGTACCCGAGAGGGTCGTACTGGCTTGCCAGGACTTTGTACACGTTCCGCATGGTCGGCACCTCGCACTCCACAGGCCGCTGCTTGTACCCTAGGCTGTCTGACTGGAAGTGCCAACTGAGCCCGAGCGTCGATTCAGGGACCTCTGCACTATCCTGGGTGAGCCAGAGCTCCAGGCTATCTGATCGGGCCTCCTTTGGCAGGTGACCAACGACGCCGGGGTTATTGCTGGCCCACTGACGCAGCTCGAAACCGCCGGAGGCTAGGAGGGCCCTCAGCCTGTCCACGAGCTCCCTGGCTTCCACTATTGTTGGTAGGCTCTGGAGGCAGTTGTCCACGTAAAAACATCGTTCCACTGAGGATCGGACACTGTCTCCAGGCTCACTGTGGTCCAAAACGTGCTTCTGAACAGCATAGATCGCGCAGCATGGACTACAAGTGGTACCGAATGGTAGTACCTGCCACTCAAAGACATCTGGAGGGTCGTCTCTTCTCATGTCACGCCACAGAAACCACAGTAGAGGCCTATCTTCTGGTAAGAGGCGAACCTGGTGGAACATCCCTTTAATGTCGCTGCTGATGGCCACGGGATGTTCCCTGAAACGAAGCAGTACCCCCAGGAGTGATGCGCCTAGCGTCGGTCCGGGCAGGAGAGACTCGTTGAGGTTCAGGCCTTTAAACTGGTACGAGCAGTTAAACACAATGCGGTTTTTCCCATTGTGGGTCACCATGTGGTGCGGGATGTACCACGATTCCCCCTCTCCGCTGAGTGCATCAGGCTCCAGTTTGAGGACTGAGCCCGCATCGACCAGCTTCCGTATCTCAGCTTTGTAATCTGTGGTCCTCTCTGGATCCTTGGCCAACCTCCTCTCTGTGCTCCGAAGGCTTGGCATGACTGCCTCCTTGGCGGCATGGAAGTGTGGCATGTCCTTCTTACGGAGAAGTGGTGTGGCATAGCGCAGGACTCCGTTCACATCCACACGGGTGGTCTTCATTTCCAGTAGATTGACCGCCTCTTGGTCCTGTCTAGACCGGGTCACTACTTTCTCCTTCCTATATGGCAGTATATCGAGCTGCCACAGCTTCTCAACATTTCGGAAGAGCTCCGTGTTGGCAGGGACTGTGGACGTCAGGAGACACTGCTGCGGCCGTAGTTGTTGCTCCACAAGCCGTGCCGGGCCCTGCAGCGTCCAACCCAGTCTAGTCCGGATGGCGGCTGGTCCACCCGGCGGACCCAACTTCACTGGTTCGATGGGGGTGATGAGATGTGGGTGATCCGCACCAATGAGGATTAGTGGTCTGGCGTTCTCAAACTGCTGGAGGGAGAGACCTGCTAGGTGTCTGTACCTTTTCTGCAGACTAGCTACCGGATAGGAGTGGTCAGACAATCCCAAGCGAGCAGCTGTAAAGGCTCTGTTAATGCAGAATCTCTTCTTGGGCTGTGAGGCTGGAGATACACTGAATGATACAGCCGCCCCCCGGAGGATCTGGACGTCCTGACGGATGGTTCGAAGAGCGAGGTCTTCTGGCGTCCCCTCTAGACCCAGCTTCTCTGCAGCAGCGGAAAGGAGCATCGTGCGCTCGGACCCATCATCCAGTATGGCGTAAGTGTCCATGGTGCGCTTACCGTTACGCAGGATCACCTTAATCACTTTCAGCAGCACACGGTTGCAGTCCGTTGGTCGATCCAGGTACAGTACCTCGGTGGAGGTGTTCACAAGGCAACTTGTCTCTGACTCCTCCTTAGGCGCTCTGCTGTTAACTTCATGGAGTACTTGCAAGTGCTTGCCTTGGCAGAGGCCACAGAGCTTCTTAAGGGTACACTGTGCAGCCTGATGGGATCTTCCGCAGCGCCAGCATTTGTTGTTGGACCGTATCCACTCAGTGATCTGGGCTTTGGTGAGCTTCTGGATAGCTGAGCACTGATTGAGGTAATGGGCTTCATTGTCACAATAAGGACAATATGCCTTTGCTTTAGGCCTCCTCCTATCTGAAGGAGTGGAGGGGGTGATTCCCCTTCCCACTGCATCCTTAGCCCCATGGAAGACAGACGTCATACGATTTACGTAACGACCCTCTGACCTCCGTCCCTGGTTTCCTTTCTGCCCTTTGGTAGGTGAATTGCCATCAAAGTCTTGACACCATGTCTCGTACTGGAGCCAATCTGCAAAGTCCTGGAGTGTGTATGTGGTTCCTGGACTGCGAAACATACAGCGTCGAAAGTCTGATCTCATTTCCAGCGGCAGCTTACTGAGCAGGCGTGCCACATGCGATCCACATCGCAGTTCAATCTCACCTGCAGGACCCAGAGTCTTCAGCATTCCCACCAGAGACTGAACCTGTAAGGCGAACCTCTCAAAGGCGGCGGTGTCACCACGACAGACATCAGGTGAGGTCATAACACTGTCTATCCTCTTTAATGCGACCTGGTACGGCTGCCCAAACTTCTCATTCAGAGCAGCCATGGTGTCTGAATACGGAGTGGGAGAATGGAGGTATGAATCTGCCACTAGGCACGCCTCTTCCAGCTTTAGGTGGTCTGTTAAGATCTGATATTTAAAGAGCTCTGTTGCATCAGCTGGTAACAGGTTCTCTAGCGCAATCTTCAATCGAGCGAACTGACTTGGGTCTCGCTGGCTGAAGTCTGGTACAGTGGGCCTGGGTCCCCTGTAAGATGACTCTGCTCGAGGGGGGTCCCTGTAGGACTGTCCGTAGGAAGGCCCTGCCGGCCTTAGCTGAGGTGCAGGTGTGCCTGGCCTAGGGAGCGCTGGTTGAGGAGGGGCCCATTGTGCTGCTGGTGTATCAGCCTGCAGGCCTGGCTGGAGGCCTGGCTGGCGCTGGATTGGGGTGGAGCTGGACTGTGGAGGATGATGCTGAGGGCCTCCATAACCCAGCTGCTTAGGGAGCAGATTCACCTGGTATGGACGTCCCCTGTCTGGAGGAAGAGCACTCACCGCTGCCGGTCTGTTGTGGGTCGCAGTGGCAGAGGGGGTATTGAATCTGATTTCCTGGAGCTCATGCATCACCTGGTCCAGGATGTGTGCCACCTTATTCCTCTGTGGCTGCTCTTCAGGCTCCGGCCATGGTGGTGGGGGTTCTGGCCATTCATCTTCTTCATATTGTTCTCCTGCTGAGGGCGGAGCTTGGACAGGTGGGGGTATGTAGTCAGGCCACTCGCCTGCACCTGGCTGTAGATCGAGGGGCCTTATGGGGGCATGGCTAACTGTTGCTGCCTGTGCTTCTTGGAGGCTGCGGACTGAGTCAACGAGCGACCTCATGTCCTTTCTGAGTGAGTGAAGCTGCCCGAAATCCCTATGAATGGCTAACTGAGCTTCACGAAGCCGTGTGTTCTCCTCCCTTATCGTCTCCAGCTCCTGGTAAAAGCCGAAGGAGCTATACTGCTCTTCTTGATCTCTCTTACCTCGGATGTGATAAGGTGAGTGGTTAGGAGGAGTGAGAGAGGTCATCTTGGCTGCTCCCTCCAGGTGATGATACTCATCCTCTTCATGCCCATGTTCATATGGTACTGTGCTTGAGTAATGTGTATTTTGTGGTTTACCCCTTGGATAGTCCAGTTCGTAATCATCTAGATGACGTGGTGGATGTCTATCCCTCTTAGGGCGGGCTCCACTGCTGTACTGTTGCATCCTTATCCTGGAGTAAAGGTCAGAAATCCGGCTCGAAGGACCTCAATGTTACTGAGGGATAATAAAGGACTGTATGAATTGCTGTTTGGCTGATTCTGATCTCTAGCTTCGCCCCAGGTGTGTCCGTCAAAACACAGATGCTGACAACTCTTCTTTAGTTTGACTGTTTAATTAAGCTCAAGCAACAGTACAGAACATGGGCATAGCTTTGTGTGAGTGGTTCTGTCCAGAAAAAGAAAGACACATATTATCTGACCCACATTACATACACAAAATATATTGAAATAATGCACCTTTAATAATTGTAATAAACGCACCTTTCTGCATATTATAAGCAGTGTAACTAATTAGCATAAACAGTGCGCTTGCTAACTTATTACAGAAAAATACATAGCTACACATCCTAGCTAATCAATTAACAACCACATGTTTTCATGGTAGCAAGCAGCTCCAAGCTAGGTGGCTATAATTAACAACTTATGAAACAAATGATAGTGAACTAGCAACATAAATAATACGACTTACAGGTCTCATGGACGCACGCACACAATTATCAATTAAATCACTTAGTCTCTGGCTGGCAGCTTCTGACTGGCAGCGTCAGCTCTCTCTCTCTCTCCACTCTGCACTTTTCGTCTTCAGGCTCGCGTGTGCGCGCTCCCGATGCGCCGCGCGTAACTGTTATGCGTATCTGCCTCTGATCTGACGGCCCTTTCGTACAGTTGTTGTTGTTGTTGTTGTTGTTATTATTATTAGAATATTAATGATGTTCTTGTACATAACTGACATTCTGGGTTAAACTATCTGTGTGGATGAAGTGACTCTAAACATTAAAATCATTTAACATAATAAATACATTTAGTTTTTTCTTTACATCTGTTAGCAAAGTATTTTCATTTTCTGGAGCTACGTTTAACATCTTATACTGTAGAATAATCTACAACAAACTGATCAAATGGTATAATCTGTAAAATATTGATCTGATAAATATCTAAAGCTGTCAAATAAATGTAATCGAGTATAAATTACAAAATTATGGAAGCATAATGTCAACAAATGGAAATACTCAAGTAAAGTACACATACCTCAAAATAGTACTTAAGTACAGTGCTTGAGTCAATGTATTCAGTTACTTTCCACAGCTGGAAAAATGTTTTATGTGTTCATTATCCTACACAGTCTATATTCAGCCTGAGCTCATTACTTTCATCACCATTTGCTGTAAATGCTGTATGTTGGTTAACAATCCTTTACCTTTTCTTTTTCCATTTGCTGCCAATCAAACAATAACAGATGTACATTTTCTTTGAACTAATGTGTGGACTCAGTGGACTCTTCTGCCAATTAAAAAAAAATAGATAAAACATTTATTTCACAATTGTTGTATTTCTGTATTATGAATTTGGGGGTTTTGAGGGTAAAAAGAAAAGTTTGAGGAGTCAACCACTTATATCTTTGCCAAACAATTACAGTTAGTCCTCATCATGGATGTGGATACTGCAATACTGCGGGTGGCCACTGGAGGGCAGCAGTACCCTGTCCACAAAGACACAAAACATCTCTGAAATAGAAAACTTTGTGCAGTGGTGTGATTCTAACCATCTTTTTTTAAATGTGGTTAAAACTGAAGAGATGGTTCTGGATCCAACATCAGTGGGGGACATGATACACTTATTAATCAAGTCTGCTCATATAAGTATCTTGGCGTTTACTTGGATGACACCTTCAGCTTGAAGGTCCATGATGACAATGTTTGCTGTCGTCTACAGTAGGGCTGGACGATTAATTGAATTGTAATCGCGATATCGATTTTGGTCTCCCGCGATTATAAAAACGTAATAATCGACATAAAACGATTATTGTTCCGCCCGGCGCGGCGCACCTGTGACATAAACCCAGCGCCCCCCTCTTTCCCAGCAAGTTCTGTGTCCCGCCCCTTATGTTAGACCCGCTGGAGGAACGGTGTGTTTCTGCGCAGATCTGGGAGATTTAAAGTGACAGAAAGGCCTTTGGTTGACAAGAAGAAAGGTAGGACTGGGACATCTTCACTGCTCTTAAGTTTCATGAAAAGTTTGGCGTGAGATCACACAGCTATCAGGACGCTGCGCTCTCACACGCGCTGCATTGATCGTCACACACACACACACACACACACACACACAAGCGCCCGCAGTCACTCTCTAGCGCGCTCTCTTGCTCGTTCACTCCAGACTCCGGGAGATTGTGTCTCATTTGCGGGCGTCAGGGAGCCGCTATCAATATGCAGAGAGTTGGGATGTATGGATTACATAATATATTAATTTCTGTGCGGTGGGATCTATCACTTCTCAGCGTGAGAAATGACAGGTGTGGCGTGAGAGCGTGTGAACTGCTTGACACAGTGCAGGGCAGCCAGGGGATTTTTATTTTGGTAGGTTTTGGCTATTTATTTTAATTTATTGTTTTTACATATTGTTATTATTATTTCCATTTATCATTATATATATTTTTCTTGATTTTAATTTATTTCTGGTTGTGCTGTTCAAATATATTTCAAGTTGAGTTCTGGTGGTTCAATAAATGCTTATGTTTAGATCTATGAATAATCGTGTTTTATAATCGCGATTTCAATATCGATCAAAATAATCGTGATTATGATTTTTGCCATAATCGTCCAGCCCTAGTCTACAGCAGAGGTTGTATTTCTTACGTAGACTCAGAGTGTACAGCGTACACCTCAGGATCATATCTCAATAAATTAGCTCGCCTGGTCCACATCACTATAAAGGTAATGGGATGGAGTGAATACTAACCCCTTCAGTCCATATATGAGCAGTCTGTTCTTAGGCAAGCTCAGAAGATCCTGATTGACCCATCACACGTCCTCCATTGAGCTCTTGCCCTCAGCAGATGACACAAGTCCCCTACTGTGAAGTCAATCGTGTTAAAAACTCATTGCAATGCACTGTATTGTATTTTTTACTTCATGTATTTATCAAGAGATGTGTGCAATATTTGTGGTGTGTCTTGAGTCCAAGACAAATTTCCCTAAGGGGACAATAAAGTATATCGTATCGTATCGTATGCTCTCCTAATACATTCATGGTCCTCATTCTAAAAGTCTTTTCTCTTGAAAAACCTAAAAAGTACTATTTGAACACTAGTGATAAAGATTAAATCCCACCTTTGTCTTGCTTGTCCCAGTATGCTTTTGAGTGCAGCATCATTACTGCTGGAGGTCAGAGGGCAGAAAACAGCTTGAACATGCAGCACAAAGTTTGAATTTATACTTCATCAAACGCATTTTCAAACAGTAACTTAAAAAGAATTTAAGGATGCTGACTAGATTAACTGTTAACTGGTTGGTCTGGGAAAAGTATATCTGTCTCATCTCCATTAAAGAGCAGCACACAGCTGTTTCCCAAAGCTTTTCTAGGGGATAGAAAGACAAAGAAGAAGTTTAACAGTGGACAAGAACAAAAAAAATTAAAATGGAGTGAAATTGTAATCTAGCTAATAGTAGAAATTGGCGTGATGAGACACCAGTATATAAATCATTTTACAACACAAGACTTCAATACGTCTATCTTGGAAATGTTTTTAATTCTGCAGTTTTCATCTTTAAAGATTTACATATACAATATCATTTCAGTTTGTCGGTTACAGTAGAGTAACATTTATAAAAAATATATGAAACAATACTGCTTTGTACCTTAAGAAAATCTGAGTTGTAGCTGGTGCCAGGGAGCCACCCAGCAGTGTGAAAGCTGTTTGTGTTTTTATGGTTGAGTTTAAACAGTGCTTCTCATTAATGGATAACTTTCACTTTTCTGTTAACAACTAGATACGTTTCTTGTTTTTCTTTCTTGGTGAAGCTCGCTTTCTGTTAATTGTAATTGAGTTGAGCCAATCCCTTTCTTTAGATTTAGATTTACATTTACATTTGATTTATTGCACATAAAAAAAATGTATACAATACAAGCAGAATTTTGTGAGATTAGGAAAAGAAAACAATAACTAAGAGGAGCCAATAAAACTTATAAGTTATTGTTGGGTGGCCCTCCTATTGTGAGACATAGAACATAAAAACTTAAAGAAATATGGACAAATACATACAAAAACTTCTTTAAGTAGTTAATAAATTATTGGTTTTGTATTTATATTTATATTTAAGTCATCCAATTGTTACTCCCCCCATCCTTTAAACACTCTTGAGATCGTAACATTTTTGGGGGCTCGTCCGGGGTAACCATAGAAAACGAGATCAGATCATTTAATTTATAGTGTAAACTTAGTAGGGACAGTCAGGTGCCACAAAACCATCAGAGAAGAAGATGACATATTAATTTAATTTAATACTGTACTTATAAAGCGCTCCAGTCAGAATATATAATGTCCGTAAACACATTAGCACTTTATTTTAAGGGCTTCTCTTTTTATGATTTCATACTTTTATTTTAAATGTCCTTTATCTTTATGTGGAAACTTTTCCACGTCAGCCAAATATTTTTTAAAAAAAAGGAGTTTTTCATGTGCAAAATTTTAAATTGTGCATAAAAATAGGTGGATGAAAACTCACCACATGAGAGGTCACTAATCCACAAGGGATTTCAGGGAAGGGCTGCACCAGAATAATAATAATAAGTCAGCGTTTGCAGATCTGTCAACGCAAGTAAACGAGCTTCTGACTTCCCTTTTAATATCTCTTCATTGTTCTCATCACATATTTTTGAGTTTATTCAGTGTGGCATTATCAAGTATTTTACAACAAAGTGGCATCAGCATCAGACACTTGATCAGACACAGATAACGGCCAGACCAGGGTCAATAATAAAATAAAATTAAAAAAAAACACTTGAAATGTAGTCTTTAAAGTGGTGTCTGATGTATGATGTTGTTCTCATCTGCCTTCTCTCTGTGTGATGTGTAAGCCCCATCCTCAATGGGCGGCGTAGGATTCTTGTATTCATAGTACTCCACTATGGGGTAGGTGACCATGGTCAGCACCAGAACTGCCAGCAGGATGTAGAGTTTATACTCCAGGCACAAAAAGGTGCTGTAGGCGAAGGCGATGACAAAACCAAGAGACTCCCACATACGGTAATTAGCAAACGCTGCCTCTTTCTCCCTGGGGAACAGGATGCCATAAATAGCTGTAGGACAGAAAGCAGACAAAACATCACCAAGACAAATTATGTTCAGCCATAATAATTAGTTTTATGTCCAGTTATTATATTATTTCATAATCATTGTTAGCCACCAAAAGTCTGCAATTTTTATTGCATTCTACAATACTAAAGTGTGGATGTATTAAATGAAATACTAGTGATTTTGGTGTGTCCAAAATGAATCATCTTCTGGGGAGTATAAATGTGGGGCGGCTGTGGCTCAGGAGGTAGAGCGGTCGTCCTCCAATTGGAAGATTGGCGGTTCGGTTCCCAGCTCCTCCAGTTCAAATGTCGATGTGTCCTTGGGCAAGACACTTAACCCCTAATTGCTCCCGTTGCTGCGACAACAGTGTATGAATGAGAATGAATGGCTAGTGTGTGAATGGGTGAATGACATGTAATGTAAAGCGCTTTGAGTGGTTGTAAAGACTAGAAAGGTGCTATATCAGTATAGACCATTTACCATAAATGTGCCAAATACATTTCAAGATATTTGGATATTTCTTGTCTAAAATAAATCCAGCAGTTGAGTTTATGCCTTGAAATAAGTTTCAATGATCAATGTTGATTTTGACATAGTTGTGGAAATAGACTCCAGAGTCCTTGACCAAAATGTCCCCTGCACTTTTTCAAAAGGCAGTTTTGGTCCCAATTGGCAACACTGATAGCCCCCGCCACCTCAGTACTCGAGCCAGTTGTGTCCCCCCCACCTCTGAAATCAAAATTTCGTCCATGCCTGTGAGTGACCAGTTTTGATTCCCCGACCATAGAGTTTAGCCTGCCGATTAATTGTACCTTTGCCTGTTGAATTGCCTACCTGATTTTGACCCCTGCCTGCAATAAACAACTCTGAGTAAGCCTGAGCCCATCGGTTCCTTCATTGTGTCCTGATCCGTACCTGATAATATGACTATTTGTATGAACTTACTCACAGCCAATCAAAACAAGTGTTCTTTGATTTAATGTTGCATGTGATGTGTTGTTACACTACATGTCTGTTATGGGCATTGAATGAGGTACTCAATCGGTATCGATATCACTTTAAGGGTACTTAGATTGGTACTAGTATCGTAGCCTGCTCTATGTGAAAAGTGTCTTGAGATAACTTTTGTTGTAATTTTGACAATAAAGTATCTTATCTTGATCTTATCTTTTCTTAGGCATTTCCAGAACATTCAGCCAAATTTGTTTTCATGATAAAATTGGTGTTGGCTCAGTTGTTACGGAGATAGTTCTGTTGGCTCCTAACAACTCCATTCACTCATGAAGACTGATGCTAATTAAAGCTCTGGAATAAGATAGTAAGTGGACCTTGTATGATTGAAGGTTAATTTTAAGCCATGCTAACGGTGAGGCTCTTGGCGATCTGAGCCAACACTCTAGTCCAGACTGAAATGGACCAAACTACCACGAAATTTTCTAAGAACATTCATAGTTCCCAGCAGATCAGACGTTGTGAATTATTCAGTGAAATATCTCAATCTTGGAGTTGTGGCATCTTGCAGCTACTGAAATAGAGCCTCTAAGAATGGCTTAATCTTGTACATTGAGGCGTTCACAAAAATCATCCTCAGGAGACCATGAATATGCTGACAACATGCCCACTTTTGTCGATAAACTCAAACAAATATCATGAATTTACGGGAACAAACAAACTTAACATCCTGTATGAGACATCCACACTGCATATCAGTTTCTTACCATTGGTTTGAGTTTGCCAGATAGCGTCTGCCATGCCCCACAGAGCAGGAAATACAAAGAAAACCGGCAGCTGGTCAGGATCAGGCCGCCAGTACAGCAGAGCAATGATACAGCTGAAGTTGGCCAGTGCACCTGAAAATGGACAAATCCAACAATTAGATGGAAGTGAGTGGTTTATTAAAGAGGTGAAAAAAACGAACTTATTTTAAGAGAGATTTTACCTAGGCAGATGAGTGGAGCTCTCCCAGTGTACCTTGCAAGTCTCCCAAAGAGAAAGGAGCAAAGCGAGTTGGAGGCTCCAAAACACATCATCACAAAGCCGACATAGTGGATCCCCAATGCACACGTCACGTAGTTCTGCAAGGAAATGCAGCAAGAAGGTTTTTAACCCTTACGTACTAGTCAGGGTCTAATTTGACCCAGTTTATATCTGAGAGGACAAGGAAAAAAAAAACCTTCTGATAGACATTTTTGACGAGTGTTTGACCGCCATTCATTCTCTTATATGTTCAGTACAATGAATCAGTTAAATAAACTATGAAACATTCAGAATGAGCCAATTTTATATTGAAGCGTTGTCAGATCAGTCTCTGTATGTCCATAAAATGTATCAGTATTTCACTCAGGTGAGTATCAGTAGGTATCACTGTGATTGTGCAATACCAATACTCCTCTTGTTTATACTGTTGCTATCCTATTGTCCCCTATTACGTGTCCCCGCCCCCATCGTGAGACTTATAAAGGATTATCTTATCTTATCTTATGCCTATTAAAAGTCGTGACAACCCATCACGTTAACAAACACCAGTGTCTGATCAGTATCTTATTTGAACAGATAGATGATGGCAGCACATCCCCTCACCTTTGTGTATTCCCCAGAGAGGAAGCTCTGCTCGAAGCCGCTGTACATGGTGAGGGGGATGAGGGTCAGTAGCCTCCAGTCCTTCATTAGTCTGAACGTGGCCAGGAACGTGTGGCAGAACGGCTCCCGGTTCCCACGAAACTCACGAGTATGCTCCTGGTCAATGTTGTCCAGAAACACTGCCACAATGATCATGGCTAGCACGCCCACACCTACAACACACAGAGGATGGAAAGCGTTCAAGATAGCTGAAAAACCCATACCCATACCCATTTAGCTTTACATGCAAGCTTTTTACTTGAAGCCTGCAAGGGTTAGGGTTAGCCCATTTTTCCTGCACACAATCATGTGAGAAGAAGCAGCTGTAAAATTGGTGATACACTCATAATGACTTGTTTCACTATAAGAATCCGATCCATTTTCTCTGATAACAAGTGTTTTATCCCCCATTCAAGTTAGCAGAAAGCTAAATTGGAAGTTATCAAGCTCAGCCAGCGGAAATCTCTGGTGAGCATGCTCCATGGGCCCAGTGATCAGGCAGCTCCAGCAACATTGGGCAATTTTTTTTTACAGCATTTGGCTTGGTACACCCATGAAGAAGTGGATACAGCGCTAGACAAAGACGAAGAGACTTTATTGTCATTGCACAAGAAGTACAATGAAATTTGCTGTGCTGCGCCTGCATATAAAGATTTGAAAAATAGATAGTAATAAACACAGAAACACATGCAGGGCCCAATTCGTTCCTATGGAAGCTGCTCAGTGGTGCATGAAGCCAAATAATGTCCTTCTTCCATTTTACCTCTGTATTATTGGGCCCATAAGGCAGCAGACCAGGCCGGCTACAGCTAACTTGAATGAGGATAAAACTATTAATCATGGGGTTCTTCTGCACTTTTGAAATGTGATCGTATCGAACAGATCAAATGCTGATAGTAAAATTAGTCATTTTGTGGTTGTGGTCATACTCCCCAATGTAAGTCCATGGGGAAAAAGTATATTTGGGCCCACTTGCATCTTGTTGTAATTACACAGTTGGGCTGTTTTGTCAAATTGGTGTCAAAGCCTGGCGCTCTTCCTGGGGGTTTGCATGCACTCCTGAACAACTTTCACAGGGAATGAACAGAGCTCCGCCTCTCTTTATACATCCATGGTTTACCCCTGCTGTGAAATCAACAGGAAAAGCCACAGGAAACCAATGATTTACCGATGTAGCATCCAACGAGCGTCCACACTAGTTCCTGTGCCGGTCTGGTGGGGGCGGTGCCGGTGGCGTTGATGACGAGGCCGCAGTCAGCCGCTCCACAGAGCTTCAGCTGCTCCTCTGGGATGTCAGCTGTCAGAAAAAATGATTAACTTGGATTAATACAAACTCACTTAGGAAAAATTAAAGAAAGGTTTTTTAATCATAATGGAAATTCTTTTTGTTTCTACTGTATGTGGCTTCAAACATATACAGGCTCTAAAGGATGATGATATAGGGCTGGGCAATTAATCGAAAAATAATCTAAACCGACATTTAGAAACTCTAATCTTGCTCATGTCAATTAATGGTGGTGTTCACTGTTGCCATGACTACAAAGGTTGCATATCTTTAAGGAATTTGAAAACTTGTCTCCAGTGATCATTTTAACCCAAACCATGATCTTTACATAGTTCTGTATAGTGCCTGTATAAAAAAAATCCAGATTGGGATGTTTATTACAGTCTTTTCGGGGTCGGTTCTTACATGTTGGTAGATACATGTATGGTGTGATATACCAAGTGCTTTCTTTCTTTTTAGAGAGCAATATGAGCAGGAATCTCCCCTGCTGTAACTCAGTTATCACACAACCATCCCAAATTGTCAGGTTCGAAATGTTTTCACACTGTAAAAAAAAACAACCTACACAGGTTATCTTAATCCTGGATGGATATAAAAATGTATTTAAGAGCTGTGTCATGTTGCCCTTCCCAGAAATGCACCTCAGTGTGTGTGTCGTCACCACATGAACTGATAAGACAGAGAGCATTTACATCATAAAATAATATACTGTGCACTTGTCATCATTCACCTTTTATCACACATTCTCTTGTAAACTGAACTGGCCCATAAAAAAGCCAGTTAAACCTTGCCCGCTGATGAGTTCCTGTAGTGTGTGTGTGTGTGTGAGAGGTGAAGGTTGATGCAGAAACACGTGAAAAGGAGCAGGAAGTCAAAAACAAACTGAGAAATCACATATAGTAATACAATTCAGAATCTGTAACCATGACAAGCTCCGCACATATGGTGTCATTACTTCATCAGTGTGATTGATTTCCAGTCAAAACTAGAATAAAATCAATAGGCTATCAGTTAAGAAGCTAAGGGCAGTTTGGTTTCTATATAATATAGGCAGAAAGTAAACATTGGGATGGTTGGGGGGGGGGGGGGGGGGGATTATACCAATGTGGAGGATTTACTTTGATTTAATGTTGTCACTTTCTGTAATCTGTGGTGTTTTACTCTTTTGTGCTACTATCTTTTCTAAACCACTGATTTATTAATGTCTGATGAGGAACCTTTGAGACCTTTCTGTTTCCTGTAGGCCTCTAGAATAGAATAGATAGAATAAAATCAATAGGCTATCAGTTAAGAAGCTAAGGGCAGTTTGGTTTCTATATAACAGGCAGAAAATAAAGATTGGGATGGTTGGGGGGAGGGAATTTACTTTATTTTAACTTTGTCTCATAACCTTGTCACTTTCTGTAATCTATGGTGTTTTACTCTTTTGTGTTGCTATCTTTTCTAAACCACTGATTTATGAGGAACCTTTGAGACCTCTTTGTTTCCTGTAGGCCTCTAGAATAGAATAGCTCTCTTTATTGTCATTGTCACAAGTACAACTACATTTTAAAGTGCTCACCAGTCAGTGCATCATTCATAATAATAAAAAAATAGAACTAAATAAATCAACCATCTACTTAAAGGCAAAAATGCCCCAAAACATTTTTAAAACTGTATGAAATAAGGTCAGAGTAAGATCCTCTCTGCACTCTCAATCAATCAATCAATCAATCTTTATTTGTATAGCGTGAATCATTTTGTGTTTAACCTCACCTAACAGATTAATTCAAACATCTGCTTTCTTCAGCTGACTTGAGGAAAGGCCTGACTGCCGACCCCTGACCCTTACCATCCCACTCCTCATGTATAAAATTAACTAGCATGGTAGCTTGGTAGTTAGCATCTTGGGTTCAATACCCGATTAGGTATCTGTGTGGAGTTTGCTTTTTGCAGATTGACCGACTTTGGAGATCTTGCGATTGAAAGTTCCCCTTTGGTTCAACTTTTGACTTTGACCCCTTTTTTTTCTTCTATAGAGATTCCTACTTTTTGTGTATTTAGTTTTTTGGTTACCCTGTGTGGTTCTGACTTCTTTTGTCTGAGGCCCCATTTATACGTACCCGGTTATTTTTAAAAACGGAGACATTAACCATCGTAGTCTGAGTCTACCACTGGCCAATTGTTGATTGTCCACACCTGTTGGATGTTGTTTTTTTTAACCTGACTTATTGCAGATTCATTGCTCAATTCCTGACGAAGGCTCCTTAGCCGAAACGCATAGAAGTCCATTTTATCTTTTTCCAAGATGAGTGCCTTGGTGTCTTCCTATTTTCAATGTTGTTCCAGCCCTTGGCCAAAGAGCACCTTCTTTACAATGTATTCAATAGTTCCAGGTAACACTCCTACTCACTGTGTTTGGAAATTGGGATTGTTTTTCACGTGTATTCACCACCCTGTTTTGTACAATATTACAGTCTTTACCAGACCATAAACTGACTCACCACCTGTGCACTTCTTTATTACCAGAACCGAGACATCCCACCCATTTTGGAGGCTAAATGCGAGACAGCTTTGTTAATGGTGACAGTACGTTAAGACTCTATTTCTATTATTATTCAAAAGAGTAAATCTGGTATTTATCAGATACTTGAGTGAATCCTACACTAGAATAATGAATGAAGTAAACCAGAATTCAGTAGTTCATGCTGCCACTGACATGTCCTCAACACAACACGGTTTAGGTCATGTTCCTACCTATATTGGTGTCCTGTCCGAAGATGAGCGACGACATGAGGTTCCCCCACACAGCAGACGACTGAAAGATGAAAAAGAAGATGCCGAAATATTGGTTGATGACATCCGAGCCCTTTTTGCCGTCCTTGGCACCCTGCGCGTTACCGGAGATGGTCAAGTAGGTGCATTTAGCCGACCACAGTGGAGAACCACCCAAACCCAGGATAACTGAGGTGGGGATGAGGGTGTACCTGTACAAGAGAGAGAGAAGGAGCAAAGAGAAAATCATTTTTTGGCTATGATCAGGTAGTGCCTCATGGTCTTATTGCTGTTTTAAAGGCGTTTGGATTCTCAATGCTCCTAATCTAATATCTCTCTGAGGTTTTACAGTTGCAGGTTGTAGCTTGGTCTATGAACACTGAACATCACTGCAATGTGTCAGGGCCGGTAGTTTTGTAATGTATTTTGGTTGAGTTAGTATTTTGTCTTGTCTACTTCCTGTTTTATTTTGGTATGTCTTGTTTAACTTCCTCCCCTTCTGTTTGCCTCCCTTCCCCTAATGTGTTTCACCTGTGCCTCGTTATCATCCAGTGTATATATGTGATGTGCTCTTTTCCTTCTGTGCCAGATCGTCTGGTCAGTTTCCTGTCAGAGTTCCAGCGTTATTGCAGTTTAAGATTATTAGTGTTTATTAGTTTTTGCCTTTTGGATTCTGAATTTCTGCCCTGTGATTTCGCACTTCCTGGTTTCTGACTTTTGGACTGAATTAAACGACTTGAGAACTCTTCATCCCTGTGTCCGCTCTGCATTTGAGTCCACTTGGTCTGTGCCTGATACAATGTAATTAAGTTTATTTTAATTCTTTAATCTTATTTTAATTGGTTGACCTGCATGTTAGAAGTCCTCAAACATCAATAATTCTCCCTCAGAAACCTTCCACATTAATTCATATTTTTTTTAGCCATGCTAGTGTTCGGATTCGACTAGAAATTGCTTGTCATTTGGTCGATGTACCACTTTGGTCCAGACTGAAATATCTCATCATCTGTTGGACAGAAGTTAAAGTTATGTACGGACATTCATGTTCCTCAGAGGATGGTCCTTCTGAGTTTGGTACTTTTCTTTAGTTTGGCGCTACCAGAGAAAGAGATGGATTGGCAGAAGGTTTTTTTTTCTACAGGCATTGATGGATCGGAACTGATTGACTGATCGATTAATTACCATCCCGGGTAGAGGTTTCCAAAGGAGTAGGAGACGTAGCAGGCCATGCCGGCAACGATGGTCCATTTACAGCCCAGATTCTTGATCATGATGGGAGGCAGGAACATGGAGGAGATGATGATGGAGGCATAGATGACGCTCAGAGACGCCACGCCCATCCCCTCCGCCGCATTCAGACTGCTCTGTGGGGACGGAAAGGAGGATGATGAGGATGATGATGATGATGATGGATCAGGGAAGGTCAGTTAAATAAGTAATGACCTCGGTAAAAATGTATATAAATGGGCTTCCCAGCTTCTAAAAGAGTTTTCTGATCATTTTGATTGTTGATGAAGGAAGGGAGGAAGGAAGGGAGGGAGGAAGGGAGGAAGGAAGGAAGGGAGGAAAGAAGGAAGGAAGGAAGGGAGGGAGGGATGAAGGTAGAAAGGGAGGAAGGAAGGAAGGAAGGAAGGAAGGAGAATATATTAGAGGATTATGGTCAAAATGGCTAAGTGGTGTAACCATAAAAACTTTGGAAGGAAGGAAGGTAGGAAAGAAGGAAGGGAGGGAGGAAGAAAGGAGAATATATTAGAGGATTATCGCAAAAATGTCTAAGTGGTGTAACCATAAAAACTACCAAATAATTGAACGTTGCTTAAAAACAGTAAATAGTCAATAAAACACCATATCAACTAGTTTGGCATGATCTTACATTATAACTTTTATATTAAATAAAGATAATGGAATACTATTGTTCTAAATATTAACATTATTTAATATTTATCATTCTTTTGTGGTTACACCATTTCACATTTTCAGGAGCATTCAGTCTTACTTTTGGTTAAAAAATGGTGCAAATGTCATTTAAATGATATAAAACCAACAAAAATACTAAATGTACATTTTAACAAACCTGATGCTGCTTTTATAACTAGTTTTGAATTGATCATCTTTCCAACCCTTATTGTCATTGACCTATAAACAGACTTTAAACAAAGGAAGGAAGGAGAATATATACTGTAGGTCAATGCAGCTTGTTTGGTCTTCTGATAGAAAATGAAAAGAGGGGACAAACGAGACCAACTGTGTAAAAAAAGCAAAAATAAAGCTGAAGTCTGGTCACAAGGACTGGAAACTGACTTGAGGACAACAGGAGGGTTAACCCTTACATACTGTTCGGGTCTAATTTGACCCAGTTTTACATTTAAAAGAAGGAAAAAAAACACCTTAAAAAAATTTCAATTCAGCCAGACATTTGATGACGTATCTTAATGTGACCCAGAATATACAAAAATAGAAATAATTCAACATTTTTGTGCAGCTGATTTTCATTTTTGTTGAGTCTTGAAAAATCAAAAACTACCTTTAAAAACTACAATTTATTCACATTTAATGTTATTAAAATTGAAATTATGTAATGTTGTACCAATATATAATATGACTGTGATGTTTTTTCTCCATCAACAATAAAATAAACTGAAGAATACACTCTTTCTGCTCTATTGTGAGAGAGAGAGATATAAGGAGGATATTATGAAATGCCAGAATATGAGCAGTATGTAAAGGGTTAATTATCTACCTACATGAATCAGCCCATAAATTAACCTCTTTAATCCCCAATTCTGCTAACTTCAACTCCTCAGTATTTTTAATTGACAATTAATCATAATTGTTTTTTTTTTTAAATTTAAGGACTAGAATAATGATGTATTTGATTGATTCCCAGTTAAGACACTCTGGTAAGAAATGCTTTACATTATGGCCTTAAAACTGCCTTGAAATGTAAAATAACAGGATTTTAAATACGCAATTCAAAACGCTATTAATCGCGATTAACTATGGAAATTCTGCGATTAATCTCGATTTAAAAAATTAATCTTTTGACAGCCCTAAAAATAATTAAACCAACAGAATAAAGGCAAATAATTGAACAGTTTCATTCAATCATGATAACCGAGGCAGGATCTTTTTCCCCAAATGGAAAAAAAATAACTTTTCTTATTCAACCAATTACAGAAAACAGCTGTTTGAATAGCTGTCCACTGTAGTGATCACTATGCGTCAAAGGGTTAAGAGCTAAAATAATGATGTATTTGACATGTCTGCTTACCTGTAGGCTCTGCAGGCCTCCATAAGCCGTGAACAGAGACAGAAACCCGACAGAGACAACAATCACATTCTTGAAGTTACGGCTGATCATGGCTGCCTTTTAAAAAAAATTTAAAATTAAAAAATAAATAAATATCTTCCAAGAACTTCCACCTTTAAGAAAAACTTAAGAGATATATATGTGTGTCAGGATCAATGACTTCACACAGCAGCAGCAGCAGCAACAGCAGCTCAGAAGAGGCTCTCTGCTGAATGATTGTGTTTCTGATAAACTCAAAGCAGTGGAAATAACTGAGAACAAAGTCCAGCCCTGTGTCACACACACACACACACACACACACACACACACACACACACACACACACACACACACACACACACACACTGCAAGGGTCATTTTTTTCCTCCTGAAGAGTCTTTATCATTGGGCCTCTGAATTACCTCCCACATTTCTAGTTTTTAACATTGTTGGTCATATATAAGTCATAACCCTAACCCTCCCTCCCTTCCTTCCTTCCTTCCTTCTGTCCTTCTTCCTCCCTCCCTTCCTTCATCCATTCCTTCCTTCTGTCCATTCCTTCCTTTCTTCCCTCCATTCCTTCCTTCCCTTATTCATTCCTTCCTTCCTTCCTTCCTTCCTTCCTTCCTTCCCTTATTCCTTCCTTCCTTCCCTTATGCCTTCCTTCCTTCTTTCCTCCCTCCCTCCCTTCCTTCCTCCATTCCCTTATTTTTTTAACATTGTTGGTCATATATAAGAGTCATAAACTCCCCTCAGTGACCTCGGCTCATTGAGTAATCAACAAGTTCAACAGTAAACACTCCCTCCTTCCCTCCTTCCTCCTTCCTTCTGGGAACTTTTGTCTTTGCATCTTTTCCTTCATTCATCCCTTCGTCAGTCTCAGGTTCAGAGTTTACAGTCTCTCATCCGTCCTTCAAAGGGTCAGTGATGGTGTTTTATTTATTGTCCATATGGTTTAGTTTAAATTTAAAGGGTTAAAATGTCTAAGTGGTGTAACCATAAAAACTTTTGAAGGAAGGAAGGAAGGGAAGGAGGGAGGGACGGAGGAAGGAAGGAAAAAAGGAATGAAGGATTGAAGGAAGGAAGGGAGGGAGGAAGGAATGACAGAAGGAATGAAGGAAGGGAGGGAGGAAGGAAGGAAGGAATAAAGGAAGGAAGGAATGAAGGAAGGAAGGAAGGAAGGAAGGGAGTAAGGAATGACAGAAGGAATGAAGGAAGGGAGGGAAGAAAGAAAGAATAAAGGGAGGAAGGAAGGAAGGAAGGAAAGAAGGAGAATATATTAGAGAATTATGGCAAAAATGTCTAAGTGGTGTAACCATAAAAACTTTGGAAGGAAGGAAGGAGGGAGAATATATTAGAGGATTCCTTCCTCCCTTCCTTCTGGGAACTTTTGTCTTTGAATCTTTTCCTTCATTTATTCCTTCGTCAGTCTCAAGTTCAGAGTTTACAGTCTCTCATCCGTCCTGTGGTTTAGTTTAAATTTAAAGGGTTAAAATGTAGAAATTAAACGTATGAATAACTTGCACACATTCTTTTTTTGTGGACCCAGCATCAAATTTCTGCTTTTAATCCATTTAGAGAGAATATATTAGAGGATTATGGTAAAAATGTCTAAGTGGTGTAACCATAAAAACTACCAAATAATTGAACGTTGCTTAAAAACACTAAATAGTCAATAAAACACCTTCCTTCCTTCCTTCCTTCCTTCCTTCCTTCCTTCCTACCTAACACCATATCAACTAGTTTGGCATGATCTTACATTATAACTTTTATATTAAATAAAGCTAATGGAATACTATTGTTCTAAATATTAACATTATTTAATATTTATCATTATTTTGTGGTTACACCATTTGACATTTTCAGGAGCATTCAGTTTTACTTTTGGTTAAAAAATGGTGCAAATGTCATTTAAATGATATAAAACCAACAAAAATACTAAATGTACATTTTAACAAACCTGATGCTGCTTTTATAACTAGTTTTAACATATTTTTGAATTTCTCATCTTACCAACACTTACTTACACTTACTTCCTTCCTTCCTTCCTTCCTTCCTTCTTGCCAACTCTTATTTATCATGCTCATACTGTATATACAGGAACACCGAGCAAAGGTTGACTGCATTATATTGTTGCTCCTTCTTTTTTTATTTTACGACCTCAGCACCAGCTCATCTCGGTCTTAACAACACGATAGCTTGTTGTTGTTTGAAGGATTTGATAAAAACACATTCGACCCTTCAGTCTGCTGTCTGTTATCTCAGCTGTAACATCCCAGCTTCAGCCTGATGTACCGTTAACCTTTCTCTTAAACACCAGATTTCATCACTGACGACTCTGAACTCATGTTGAGACAACGCTCTGATTCAAAAAGTCTTTTATATTTTAGATAAATCAGTTTTTTAATAATGCTCTTTATCAAAATCCTCAAGTACTTAATAACTGTATTTTAGTTTTAAACCTCCTGTTGTCCTCAGGTCAAGGAAGAAAGGAAGGAAGGAATGAAGGAGTAAGGAGGGAGGGAGGAAGGAAAGGAGGAAGGGAGTAAGGACGAAAAGAGGAAGGAATTTAGGAGAGAAGGCAGGAAGGAAAGAAAGGAGGAAGGGGGAAGGAAGGGAGGAAGGAAGGAAGGAAAGAAAGGAGTAAGGAGGGAGGGAGGAGAGGAGAGGAGGAAGGAAGGAAGGAAGGAAGGGAGTAAGGACGAAAAGGGTTAGGGTAGGAAGTAAAAGTAATTGGTCTGTCAAATAAATGTAACACAGTAAAAAGTAAATATGGGAGTGGAGTGAAAGTACAAAACAGCAGATAATAAAAAAAGAAGAAATCCTCAACTCAAGTACTTAATAACTGTATTTGAGTTTTAACCCTCCTGTTGTCCTCAGGTCAAGGAAGGGAGGAAAGAAGGAAGGAAGGAAGGAAGGAAGGAGGGAGTGAGGGAAGGAGGGAGGAAGGAAGGAAGGAAGGAAGGGAGTAAGGATGAAAAGAGGAAGGAAAGAAGGAAGGAAAGAAAGGAGTAAGGAAGGAGGGAGGAAAGGAGGAAGGAAGGAAGGAAGGGAGGGAGGAAGGAAGGAAGGAAGGAAGGAAAGGAGTAAGGAGGGAGGGAGGAAGGAAGGAAAGAAAGAAGCAAGGAACGATGGAAAAAAGTATGGAAGGAGGGGAAGAATGAAAGAAAAATTAAAGAAAGAAGACGGAGGAAGGAAGGAAGGAAGGAAGGAAGGAAGGAACAGTCAAAAGAGACGGGGTCAGTCACGTTTACAGAGCAGACAGAGAGAGAAATAGGTTACAGCTGATTAGGAAGCCGGTTGAGCTGAATCTAATCAGCCAGTTGTGTGAAACTGTCCAGATGCATAGAAACCATACAAGTCCACAGCAAACACAAGAGTCCAAAATCCATCCTATTTACCATCTCACAACCGTTCATACATAACTTATAAACTGTTCCCTACTTCCAGGTCAGGTCCTTAATTACTCTGAATACCAGTTACGACGATTATGATGTCACCCCATCGGGGAGCATCGGGGTCAGAATTAAAAAGACACTATATATTCAGAGAGCCGGCCTCTTGGCATCAGGACAAACTGGTTTAAACTGGACGTTGGACTGTGAGTGTGATGGTCCTTGGTTGACTGTAAAGGTGCAGTGTGCCAGGTTTATGACTCGAGTCAAACTGTGGACACCTTTTCCTAAGTTTCGATGGTGAGTAATCAGAGTGACGTCAAACTCAGACTGACTTGACTTGACTTTACACACAGTCAGTGTTTCATGTTGTATACAGAGAAACATATCATCCAGTGGTGTGCACAAGGGGGGGGTAGGGGTGCGGTTGCCCCCCCTCGTAGCCCAATTGTTGAAAAATGCGTGCTAAGGTGCCCTCTTGGGAGTCAACACGTGTACTAAGGTGCCCTCTTGGGAGCCAAAATGCGTGCTAAGGTGCCCTCTTGAGAGCCAAAAGGCATGCTAAGGTGCCCTCTTGAGAGTCAAAAGGCATGCTAAGGGGCCCTCTTGGGAGCCAGAACGTGCTAAGGTGCCCTCTTGGGAGCCAACACGCGTGCTAAGGGGCCCTCTTGGGAGCCAGAACGCGTGCTAAGGTGCCCTCTTGGGAGCCAAAACGTGTGCTAAGGTGCCCTCTTGGGAGCCAGGATACGTGCTAAGGTGCCCTCTTGGGAGCCAAAACGCGTGCTAAGGTGCCCTCTTGGGAGCCAAAACGTGTGCTAAGGTGCCCTCTTGGGAGCCAGAACGCGTGCTAAGGTGCCCTCTTGGGAGCCAAAACGCGTGCTAAGGTGCCCTCTTGGGAGCCAGAACGCGTGCTAAGGTGCCCTCTTGGGAGCCAAAACGCGTGCTAAGGTGCCCTCTTGGGAGCCAGAACGTGTGCTAAGGTGCCCTCTTGGGAGCCAAAACGCGTGCTAAGGTGCCCTCTTGGGAGCCAGAACGCGTGCTAAGGTGCCCTCTTGGGAGCCAGAACGCGTGCTAAGGTGCCCTCCTGGTTGGCAAAACACACTAAACTGCCCTCTTGAGAGCCAAAAAGCGTGCTAAGGTGCCCTCTTGGGAGCCAACACGCGTGCTAAGGTGCCCTCCTGGTTGGCAAAACATGCAAAACTGCCCTCTTGGGTGGCAAAAACATGCACTAAGGTGCCCTCTTCAGTGGCGAGAACGTGCTGTATGTGCCCTTTTTTTTCTTTTCGCCCCTGCCCTTCAAAAAGTCTGTGCACGCCACTGATATCATCATTAAAGAAACAATAACCGTAAAAATTAATATAAGTTGGGTTATGAGTATGTATGTAATGTCCAAAAATGAATGCTTTTTAATTCAACTTTATTTTACTTATTCATCTGTCTTTTATTTTATATTTTAGCCAGTGTTTACTACTTGGACTATCCTTTTTTATTCTGATTGTTTTCTATCTTTTATGTCTTTATGTTTTACTTCATCACATATCCTCTTAGTTGTTTTATTACTTTATTTGTTTGTTTTCCTTTTAATAGATCCACCTCACTCATCTGGTTTTACCCACTTTATTTTATAGTGACTTTATTTGACTCATCTTTTATTATCTTTTATTTTATTTGGGTGCTTCATTGGAGGTTTATGAGAGTTATGATAGTATTCCTCAGTTCCAAATAAAGTCTGATTGATTGATTGATTGAGTAGTGTCTACCCCACTCGGCCCACAGGCTTTAAATGGTGATGTGATGTCACTGATTTTTAAATGTTTTTTTTCTCGGCTCGAGGAAAGTTTTACAAATATAAAACCTCCTTAGATCAAGAGTCCAGAACATAAAGAGTCATAATTGTCTGCAGTTGGAGGCGTCCTGTCTGCAGTTTTACAGTCATCTCTTTTATAATGCTGCTCTATGGAAACAATGATTTTTATTTAAGATGCAATACCGCGAGTGACCACTGGGGGGATCGCCTGATGGTTGAACTGGTTGAACAGAGGCACCCTATCAGTTTTTGAGGTAAGGTATCTTTATTGATGCCCATAGGGAGAAATTCAAAAAGTGACACAACAGTAGCCACATAATAGTGAAACTGATTTTAAAAAATAAAATAAAATAAAATACTATATATACAATAAGCAATCTCTGTGTAAAATAAATTTATATAAATCTGCAATATACATAAATTCCTGATACTATATACAAGTGTGCAATACTGCTGGGATTACAAAGTAAAGTTCAATGTTCCTTAGATTACAAAGTAAAATTCAATGTTCCTTTTTTTCTCCATGGCCTTCACCGAACTCCTCCCATGTCCGGGTTTTTGCCTCAGCGACCGCCCTAGCTGCGCTCCGCTTGGTCTGCCGGTACCTGTCTGCTGCCTCCGGAGTCGTACAGGGCAAAAAGGCCCTATAGGACTCCTCCTTCAGCTTGACAGCATCCCTCACACCCTATTCGGGGGTGCTGGAGAGGAGGGTCCGTCGGATAGTTGAACCTCGGATTCAGGAGGAGCAGTGTGGTTTTCGTCCAGGCCGTGGAACTCTGGACCAGCTCTACACCCTCTGCAGGATCCTTGAGGGTGCATGGGAGTTCGCCCAACCAGTCCACATGTGTTTTGTGGACTTGGAGAAGGCATTCGACCGTGTCCCTCGGGGAGTCCTGTGAGGGGTTCTCTGGGAATATGGGGTACCGGACCCCCTGATACGGGCCGTCCGTTCCCTGTATGGTCCGCATTGCCGGTAATAAGTCGGACTTGTTTCCAGTGAGGGTTGGATTCCGCCAGAGCTGCCCTTTGTCACCAATCCTGTTCATAATCTTTATGGACAGGATTTCTAGGCACAGCCAGGGTGTGTGGAGGGGGTCCGGTTTGGTGACCTCAGGATTGGGTCACTGCTTTTTGCGGATGATGTGGTCCTGTTGGCTTCATCAGACCGTGACCTCCAGCTCTCACTGGATCGGTTCGCAGCCGAGTGTGAAGAGGCCGGGATGAGAATCAGCACCTCCAAATCCGAGGCCATGGTCCTCAACCGGAAAAGGGTTAGGGTTACAGGATTACAATGTAAAATTCAGTCTTCCTGAGATTACAAAGTAAATTTCAGTCTTCCTGAGATTACAAAGTAAAGTTCAATCTTCCTGGGATTAAACAGTAAGAACTATCCATGGTCCTGAGGGCGCCCCATTGAGGCCAAGGGGCATTCGCACCTGTTTACAGTTGTTTACACACTCCATTACACACATTAGCGTGATTTAAAAAATAAAAATCTGTGACAGGAAGTGAAGTCACCTAGGGATCCGAACTGCCAGCTGTCAATAAATAGTTAAGACACACTGAGCTCCATAGTGAGTCATAATATCATAAAACGATAGTAGCCATGACGATAATGTGTTGATTACACTGACAACAAGTTGACTTTGGACGGTTTACATTGGAAATAATAGTTTACATAAATCATGCGGCACAAACTCTGATATATATCCTTCCTTCCTTCCTTCTTTCCTTTCCTCCCTCCCTTCTTTCCGTCTGTCCTTCCTCCCTCCCTCCTCCTCTCTCTTTCTTTCCTTCCCTCATTCCTTCCTTCTTTCCTCTGTCCTTATTTCCTTCCTTCCTCCTTCCCTTGTTCTTTCCTGCCTTCCTTCCTTTCCTTCTTTCCATTCCTCCCTCCCCCCCTTCTTTCCTTTCCTCCCTCCCTTCTTTCCGTCTGTCCTCCCTCCCTCCCTCCCTCCCTCCTTCTCTCTTTCTTTCCTTCCCTCCTTCCTTCCTTCTTTCCTTCCTTCTTCCCTACCTTCCTTCCTCCCTTCATCCTTTCCTTCCTTCCTCCTCCCTTCCTTCCTTGACTAGAGGACAACAGGAGGGTTAACCTGATGAGTTTAGACTGAAACTGATGAACATGAATGAGCAGTGTATAGTTGTTATGACAACAATGTAAAACTGTGGAGTTGTTTTTTTATTATCAGATATTCTTTTTTTTTTTTTTATAGATTCCTTATGGTTGTCTCCACCCTGCTGTTAAACCACCTGTATGCATACCTGAGAAGTGATGCAGCCTGATTTATATATACAGCTACACGTCGTTATCTGTTGGAAGGTCCTTATCAGAAGTGACTGCGAAGCAACATTTTGATAAGACACAAGTGGATAAACAGTTTTAAAAAGTTCTGTTAAATATAAATGTTATTTCTATGAATCTGAATATGCCAGAACAGACTCGACTTACTCAAATAACTTATTAAAGAATGTGTTTGTTAAGTCATATTTTAACCCTCCTGTTGTCCTCGAGTCAAGGAAGGACGTTAGGAAGGGAGGAAGAAGGAAGGAAAGGAGGAAGGAAGAGAGAAAGAAGGAAGGAAAGGAGGGAGGAAGAAGGAAGGAAAGGAGGGAGGAAGAACGGAGGAAAGAGGGAGGGAGGACAGACAGAAGGAAGGAAGGAAGGAAGGAAGGAAGGAACAGTCAAAACAGATGAGGACGACAGGAAGGTTAATGTGAACCAGATCATTTTTTGTAATAAAATGATAAAAGTTAGCTAACATGTATATCTTCAGTTTATATTCCACACAAATGACAAGAACTTAACTCCCTAACTAAGTAAACAGGAGAAAACAAGATTAACGAAACTGGCAGTCCACCCTTACTAGTCAACATAAACTATCAAAACTAGGCTATATCTACTTTCAAAAACAAAACATAACAAAAGCGTGGCTGGTTGGGAGAAGAGGACGACGTGGAAATTGCCTGCTGCTGATCACAGGCCAGGACACGAACCTCTTCCACCAATCATAGTCACATTATGGCACACCTCTATTTGTATGTCAAGAAAAATTTAAACTGGGGCTGTCAGCGTTAACCGCGATTAGATTAATGCAATCCATAACTCGTTAATTTTTTTTAATGGCATTTTAATGTTGCAAGCCTTTTTGTCCCTTCTCCTCCCCCGTAGACGGCTCCTCTAGCTGTAGCGCTATGCTTTGAAGTGGCCTCCTGCAGTAAACCTACCGCGCTGATGGAAAGTAAGAGAGCTACTGGACTTTTGAACGGCTTGTTTAACTTTAAAACACTTCCAGACGCTTCAGTTGACAAGTCAAAAGTAAAATGCAACCTGTGTCAAACGGAGTTTAACTACCACCGGAGTACGTGGAGTTTGAGTTAGCACCTCCACGCTAAACACCCAGGTGCAGCCAAGCCAGCCTCAGCTCCACCAAAGGACCATTTTGGAGTGTGGGAGTCGCAGCAGAGCCGTGATTGATTCCCAGTTAAGACACTCTGGTAAGAAATGCTTTACATTATGGGCTTAAAACTGCCTTCAAATGTAAAATAACAGGATTTTAAACATGACATTCAAAACGCCATTAATCGTGATTAACTATGGAAATTCTGCGATTAATCTCGATTAAAAAAAAAAATCGTTTGACAGCCCTAATCTAAAGAAAAACACAGGGCACACAAACAGCAGACCAAAACAAATGACCAGTCATAACACAGTTAATTCATGATTTAACAAAGGGGGGGGGGGGGGATTATTTTTTTCACATAGGGCCAAGTAGGTTTGATTAGCTTTTTTCCCTTAATAAATGAAATCATCATCAATCATAAAATATTTAAAATATTTAAGTGTGACAAACAAATATGGGGGAAAAAGTAATCTGTAAGGGGGCAAATGCTTTTTCATAGTACTGTACCACAGATTGCTTATAAAATGGAAAAAAATAGAAGATAGTTTGGTAAGTTTGGTAACTCACCAAGTTTGGTAACTCACTATTGAGAAAGATTGGAGTTGCCACTTTGCTCATTAAAGGAAGTAGAGAGTTTATTTCTTCATTTTGGGAGCAGCAATGGGAAGGAAGTGTGTTCTGGTCTTAATGGTGAGTCACTGCGGACATTCAAACTGGACTTCTCTATTATCTAATCCTATATGTAGATATAAGATTATGTAATATACCACAGATGCTTCCTTCTAAAATGGAAAAAAACTTGAATATAGCGAACACGGACGCTCCACCTATAAAAAGTTACAAGTTTGGTGACTTACAATTGGAGTCGACACTTTGCTCATTAAGGGAAGTAGATATTTTTTTCTGCATTTTGAGAGCTGAGAGCGAGAGAAGAAGACAGAAAGACAGAGAAGCACGATGGTTGAACTCGGATGGATTAAAATGTTTTTATTTCTGATTCTGGGGCTTCAGTTTACAGGTAAGATACAAACATCTGCATCATGACCAATGGTAATGTATTTAATAACTGTTTTACTGGGGACAGTTTGTAACATTCACACTACAGTCATATTCTTATTTCAGTTCATTTCTCTCTCAAATTCTCAACAGCAGTAACTGGACAAGCTCTCTTCTCCATCACTGTCAGAGATGGAGATGAAGTCACTTTGTCCTGTAAAAATGTGATGACTGATCATGATAAATGTGACAGGACTGACTGGGACTTCAAACGTTCAGCAAACACAAGAATAGTAGAGCTGATTGAACGTGGGCAGATTGGTGAAGATGCCAAAGTTAAATCAGACAGACTGAGTGTTACAGCTGACTGTTCTCTGGTTATAAAGAAGATCACAGCTGAGGATGCTGGTCATTACACCTGCATACACTACGACAAGGCTGGACAACAACCACGTGAAGACTCTCTGGTTTTTCTGTCTGTTGTCAGCAGTGAGTATTTACATCATAAAGTTTTCAGTTCAAACTGTCTTGTTAGAATAATATACTGAAACATTACAATAATTATGATTACAGTGATGAAGTTCATTTTAACTGATATGTTCATATGATGTCATATTTGTGTGTGTGTCTGTGTGCCCTCTCTCGAGTTGGCACATCTGTGATTGGAAGCTCAACAGCCAATCGGGCTGCTTCCTCCCAGTCTGTGATTGGCTGCTGATTTTGTGGCTCATTTACATACACTGTGCCAACTCGAGCGAGCGCACTTCATGTTTTGAGCGCGCATTGACTTGTACGCAAGCGCGTGGGGTGCACGTCATCGCACAGAGCTGACTAATAGAGGGTGTAGACAGAGTTGAGCACGCACAGCACAGGACACATTTTCTGTGCTCAGTTAAGTCTCACTACACTCTCACTAATGTGGAACAAATATAACGTCATATGAACAAAGTTTCAAAGTATTCAGTGAAGTACTTTGAAATGCAGCAATGGAAAGGAAGTGTGTTGTGATCTTAATGAAGAGTCACTGGAGACAGTCACCCTGAACTCCTCTAATATCTAATCCTATATGTATATCAGTGGCGGCTGCTGGTGTTTTAAACAGGGGAAGCTCACTTTACATCTTCATCATAAAACGTGTCATATTGAAGCGAGGCAGTTACAAATAAAAAGAGTGTTTAATTGAGGCTGTTGTATGCTTCATCTATGCCATAGAACCACATCAACACACACGCACAAAAAGATTTTCAAAACTAGCCACTAGCCTGCCCAGGTAGGCCTGCACAGGACAGCAAAAAAAAACAACACACTCACCCACCCAGGTAACAGAGCCCGATAGTCAAAGATGAAATAATCAACCTATGAAAAGGTGATTATTTCCAATATATTGAATGCAAATTGAATTTGCTTTGGGGGGATTATAACAGTCTTGGATATGTCATTGATGAGTAACAAGATTGATTCCTAGGTTGTTGTTGGGTTTTTTTTTTTTTTTTGTGAACCTGACCGTCTGTGAGTGCTTTGGGACGGGGGCAGTGCTCGCTTGAGGACAGAGTGATACGTGCTTTCATGTCAGAGTCTCCAAAACATCAGAAAACTCTCTAATAACACCAGAAAAACTCGCTAGATATGTCGATAGTCACCTTTGAGAAAAAAAGTCGCCAAGAAGAGTTGGAAAGTCGCCAGATTCAGAGAGAAAGTCAAGTTACACACAGCAGAGCTGTCTATCAAGGGTTTTGAGCCCTATAAAACATTTCCTCCAATCATCATACAGCAGCAGAGCGTCCGACCCCGCCCACTGCTCCATTGACCGCCAGAGACGCTCAGCGTCCAGGGGCGGGACGGGTTTGTCGCGTTATCCACTGAGCGTCTTATCCTGGCTTGTTGGGAGAAGCCTCATTGAACAGCGACGCTCTGAGTCTACTACGGACTGCCAGTGTGTGACAGGGAGATCACGTTGGAAAATAACAGCTGGTTACAGGATGTCATAGTTGTAAAATCGAACGCATTCAAGTGCAGATTTGATGTAAATGATAATTTTAGTGTGAATTTAATATGACAGTTGTGACAATTTATTTGATGAAATTTTAGGGGAAGGCGAGCTTCCCTTGTTGTCTCAGAGCAATCGCCCCTGATGTATATAGATATAAGATGATGTAATATACCACAGATGCTTGCTTGTGAAGTGGAACAATCTTATAAAGAAAAGGGACTCTAATATGCTCCACCTACCAAAGGTTACAAGTTTGATAACTTTCAAGTCAGAAAGATGGGAGGAGGAGACATTTTGCTCATTACAGGAAGTAGATAATTTATTTCTGCATTTTGAAAACTGAGAGTGTCTCTGTTGTTATCAGTGAGTATTTACATCATAATGTTTTCAGTTCAAACTGTCTTGTTAGAACAATATACTGAAACATTACAATAATTATGATTACAGTGATGAAGTTCATTTTACTCTTGTTGTCTTTCTCTCATAATATCTCCATCTTCACCAGTGACTGAACATAAGGACAATGATACGGTGAAGTTAAGCTGCTCTCTGTCGACATATGGACGGTGCGGACACGCAGTGAAGTGGCTGTATAGAGGAAGAGACTGGGACATAAATACCAGAGACGTAAAGACATCACAGTCTACATGCTCAGACACTATGTCCTTGTTGACTTCTCATGTTATTTACAAATCAAATTATGAGTCTTTACAGTGTGATGTCACACATATCTACAGTGGAAAAGTGCATTTGTATAACTTCAGCTCTCAGTTGTCAGGTAAGAAACCAAGTGAGAAGATAATGAACTGTTTAAAATCACTTTATTCTGATATGACAAATAAACTATATTTGAAGTATGTGAGGTTTAATTTGGTAAAATTCACCCTTGTTTTGTCACTTTGTAGTTTTTTTAATGCATTTCTTCTTTGTTCATTCCTCCAGGAAATGATGCAACAAAACCACCAATGACACAAACGACAGAACAAGCCGGTAAGAAGCAAGTTCAAACACTTTACAGATTGTCCATCCCATAACAGAAATGTTAGTATGAGTAAATGTTTAAAGTGGATTTATTTATTTGTATCTATTAACACTGTGAATGTAAATGATACACCTGTATAAGTAGATTTGTTCAAATATAATTCAAGTGACAGACACATGAACCTGCTTCTTAAATATGACAACCTGCCAAAACATTTTACATGTACTTCCTTTACTTTCATGTTGTTTCTGTGATTAATACTCTACAGCTTGTGCAGATTGTTCTGATCTGAACTACACAATGTTGGTGATGCGTGTGGTTGAATTCGTCCTCATCACTGTTGTTACTGTTCTCATCACTGTTGTTACTGTTCGTCACTTCAGAGCTGGAGGTGAGAAAATGTTCACCAACCTTTGTTCAGTCTGATTAACACAAACTGTAAGTTTAGAGCTGAAATGTTCCTCTGATTTGTTTTGCAGGGAACCAGAGACCACCTGATGACCTCACTGTGAGTTGATGTATAAAATCAACTAATAACGTCCATGTTACTGTAATGCAGGACTGTGAATGTCTCACTGTTTGTGTTTGTGCAGGTTTCTTACTCAGTAAGAAGCAGAGCAGCGAGGCGTTGAGGTCCAGCAGCCAGTCAGGTAAATATCTGATGGTGCGTTCAGGGTCAGTCAGCTGGGAGGAAAATCTGGGAGTTTGAGACTCTTTTAAATTCATTTATTTGTATATGTGAGATTATTTGTGATTGTGCTGAATGTGAAGCAGCAGAAACCTAAAGGTGAAAGAAGTGGGGTTGTGATTTGTTAGTTTTCAGCATGAGTGTGTCAGACTTTGTGTTTCTTTGTGTTGTTTTTTACAGGAGACGAATGATGAAGATGATGGTGCAGTGAACTATGAAAACTGATCATCAACCACTTCCACACCGACATCAGCTCACCAGAGAAACGACTCCCTGACTGTTATACCATTAACATCCTCTCATTGTTACATGAGTAGGTGAATTCTTTACATAAAGAAAAAAAAAGATGATATTCAGGATTTATTATTGTAAAAGCTTTATTTGTCCAGTAGGGGGTGTAGTGAGTTAACTAGTAGCACTGTGTTCAAAGGAGGCTGTCTGGAGAGTAAATGAGAAAATATGTTTTGTGTCCTGAGACACTTTTTAGTTTGACAAGAATATTAACATCTGGATTTTATCTCTAGTTATGTAAGTACAGTGTGAATATTATCAAATGTCTTATTCTGCATTATGTCTCTAACTTTTCTCATGTTTTCACTCATTTAATCTGCTTCAAGTGGAAGAATGTCGACCTTAATTTAGACTTTTAAGACTATCTTGGCTGCTTTTTAAGTTGCAGCAGCTGCAGCTCAGTTTCATGCTTAAGTGTAGAGAAGAAATCATTTTAACTTTCATTCATCATTGTTGTTGACATGTTTATCAGGAGTCCACCATGTGTTTGGTTTGAACGAGTCTTCCTGCAGTCAGTAACAGTCACCTCTTTGTTATATCTTTTAATAATATAAAAATAAAGACATGTTTACCATTTAATTTGACTGTTTTTGTAATTATTTAATTTACACACAGTTTTGTGCTGCTATTGTTTCTATGTTCTCACCAAAACACTTCATACATCTCTCATTTCTCAGAAAAAATGAACTGCAAAGACAAAATGAGGAACTAAAAGATGTCAAACCATTAAAACATCATCTCATATGTTCTTTCCCAGTTGCTATAACATCATCATGTTGTCATGACTCAAAGTTTGACTCTTTATCTGTCAAGCATCACCATGAATCCTTCTTTTATTGTTGATCAAAACGTTTTTTAAATGTTTGAAAGAAAATGGGATGAACTCTGTCAAATTACACTGAATTCAACACCTGACAGAAAACAGAGTAAAGCAGACACAGTCTCTATAATACAACAGAGACGCAACATACTCATATATTGACTGGAAAACTGGGTGGGACTTTCTGGCAGAGTACTAAACTGGTTTGAATTGTACATAAAGGACAGGGGGCGCTTTGTGTCTATAGGTAATTACACATCTGAGTGAACAAAAATGACATCTGGAGTTCCCAAGGCTCCAATCTGAGCCTCTTCTGTTCAATATCTACATGCTCCCACTAGCTCTGGTTATGGTAAACTATAAAAGTGCCTGATTTCGCAGCAGCACAATACCACAATTCAACCACTAGATGGAGACAAAGAGGATGTGTTCACATTGTAGACGACGACGCAGGCAAGCTAGATTTCATTCCCCATGCCATGTAAATAAATACATGGAAAATGGCTTGATTTGACTCAAAATGATCCAGAGACATTGGAGTAGCTTTTCCTGGTAGTAATATGCGAACAGACACAACTTTAAACCACAACAACAGCAAAGGTAAGACGTAACTTGTAGCTGTAAATTTGCAACGGGAAGTTTGTTTAGATATTTCTTTCATGGTTTATTCAGTGAGTTTTGGTAAGACAGTGATGTGACTACACGGCTGGAATCACTGAAATCTCAGGATTTATTTGATGTGTCGTTATGTGGATATCATGAAGTTATAGATACAAGGACCACTGTGACTGCAGGCATGCACCGTGCTTAGACAGAGGACACTTGTTGCTACTCTCGCAGTCAGTTGCTCGGTGTTTGACTTGCACTTTGTTTAGCTTTAAATGGTTGTGCTAGCTTGCGGTTTACTTATGTCGGCGGGCCTCTCGTGATTAAAAGTTGCACAAATATAGAGATCAGATTATCATGCAAACAGCTAACCTGTCACTATGTGATCAACTATATAAATATTATACTAACAATGCGAAGTAAGGAAGTAAGGAAGTGAGTTCATGGCTCAACGTCTTGCAGGAAATGACGATGATTTGTCAAATTATTTATTTATGTTAATAGTTGTGATCGCCACATAACGAAATCATGGAGGGTCTGATAATTATGCAGAGAACACACAGATTTATATAACTATATTTCCAAGGGACTATACGATCCAATACAGTCACTGAATGAATGCATTGAACACGATGATTGGGTGTGCCAGACTTTTCTCCAGTTGAACACATTTATAACCTAAGTAATTGTTTTTGGAGCCAGAGAAGAACAATTAAAAGTCAGTGCTCAGCTTCACTCTGTAATGTTAAAAACCACAAAGCAATCCAGAAATCTTGGTGTAGTCCTGGACTCAGACCTGATTTTCAACAGCCATATCACAGACCTGTCAGCTGGTTAGGGACAGGTCTGCTTTCTGTTCCTCTGAGTCAAAACTAAATCCAGATACAGCGCACACAACATCCTTTAAACTACTTTATGCTTATTACATGTTGCTGTTATATGATATGTGTCTTAATTAATAGGCTATTGGGGCACCGCAGAAAATGTCAAAGAGAAATTTAATTTGTCTTTAAATGTAAATACATGTACTGTGGACAGGACGTAAGAAACCAATATTTTCATATTTTAAAAGCATTAAATGAAGTACTTTGAAGTGCAGCAATGGAAAGGAAGTGTGTTCTGGTCTTAATGGTGAGTCACTGCAGACATTCAACCTGAACTCCTCTATTATCTAATCCTATATGTAGATATAAGATCATGTAATATACCACAGATGCTTGCTTGTAAAATGGAAAAAAACCTTGAATATAGAGAACACGGACGCTAATGTGCTCCACCTACAAAAAGTTACAAGTTTGGTAACTTACAATTGAGAAAGATTGGAGTCGACAATTTGTTCATTAAAGGAAGTAGACAGTTTATTTCTTCATTTTGAGAGCTGAGGGTGTGAGAAAAGGACAGAGAGAAAGACAGAGAAGGACGATGGTTGAAATCAGATGGATTAAAATGTTTTTATTTCTGATTCTGGGGCTTCAGTTTACAGGTAAGATACATAAATCTGCATCATGACCAATGGTAATGTATTTAATAACTGTTTTACTGGGGAGTTTGTAACATTCACACTATAGTCATATTCTTATTTCAGTTCATTTATCACATTTCTCTCTCAAATTCTCAACAGCAGTAACTGTCCTCTCCATCACTGTCAGAGATGGAGATGAAGCCACTTTGTCCTGTGAAGATGTGATGACTGGTCAGGATAAATGTGACAGAACTGACTGGCTCTTCAGTGGTTCAAGAAACCCAACACCAGTAGATCTGATTAAACGTGGGCAGATTGTTGAAGATGCCAAAGTTAAATCAGACAGACTGAGTGTTACAGCGGACTGTTCTCTGGTTATAAAGAAGGTCACAGTTGAGGATGCTGGTTGGTACGTCTGCCAACAGTTCAACAGATCAGGACAACTACAACCAGATCTAGGCTCTCTGGTTGTTCTGTCTGTTGTCAGCAGTGAGTATTTACATCACAATGTTTTCAGTTCAAACTGTCTTGTTAGAACAATATACTGAAACATTGATAATTATGATTACAGTGATGAAGTTAATTTTAACTGATCTGTTCATATGATGTCATATTTGTGTGTGTGTCTATGTGCACTTAAAACTTCATGTGAGCTAGCTGGAGTTGGCACATCTGTGATTGGATGCTCAACAGCCAATTGGGCTGCTTCCTCCCCTCTCAGTCTGTGATTGGCTGCTGGTTTTGTGGCTCATCTACATACACTGTGCCAACTCGAGCTACCGCACATCATGAAGTTTTGAGCACACAGAGCAGAGATTGAGTGTGTAGACAGAGTTGAGCACTCACAGCACAGGACACTGTTTTGTTTGCTCAGATTAATATTTTCTTTTCGAAATATAAAATGCGTGCTCAGTTAAGTGTCACTACGCTCTCACTAATGTGGAACAAATATAAAGTCATATGAACAAAGTTTCAAAGTATTCAGTGAAGTCCTTTTGAAATGCAGCAGTGGAAAGGAAGTGTGTTGTGGTCTTAATGGAGAGTCACTGGAGTGGTTCACCCTGAACTCCTCTAATATCTAATCCTATATGTATATAGATATAAGATGATGTAACATACCACAGATGCTTGCTTGTGAAGTGGAACAATCTTATAAAGAAAAGGGACGCTAATATGCTCCACCTACCAAAGGTTACAAGTTTGATAACTTTCAAGTGAGAAAGATGCGAGGAGGAGACACTTTGCTCAGTACAGGAAGTAGATAGTTTATTTCTGCATTTTGAGTACTGAGAGTCTCTGTTGTCAGCAGTGAGTATTTACATCATAATGTTTTCAGTTCAAACTGTCTTGTTAGAACAATATACTGAAACATTACAATAATTATGATTACAGTGATGAAGTTAATTTTACTCTTGTTGTCTTTCTCTCACAATATCTCCATCTTCACCAGTGACTGAACATAAGGACTCTGATGAGGTGAAGTTAAACTGCTCTGTGTCGACATTTGTTGGGTGCATACACACAGTGAAGTGGCTGTATGAAGGAAGAGACTTGGACATAAATACCAGAGACGTACAGACATCACAGTCTTCATGCTCAGCCACTATGTTGTTGTCGGCTAATCATTTTATTTACACGTCAAATTATGAGGTTTTACAGTGTAATGTCACAGATATCAACAGTGGAAAAGTGCAGCTGTATAACTTCAACTCTCAGTTGTCAGGTGAGAAACCAAGTGAGAAGATAATGAGCTGTTTAAAATCACTTTATTCTGATATGACAAATAAACTATATTTGAAGTATGTGAGGTTTAATTTGGTAAAATTCACCCTTGTTTTGTCACTTTGTAGTTTTTTTTAATGCATTTCTTCTTTGTTCATTCCTCCAGGAAATGATGCAACAAAACCACCAATGACACAAACGACTGAAGTGATGAAACCATCAACTTTAAACACAACAGAACAAACCGGTAAGAAGCAGGTTCAAACACTTTACAGACTGTCCATCCCATAACAGAAATGTTAGTATGAGTAAATGTTTAAAGTGGATTTATTTATTTGTATCTATTAACACTGTGAATGTAAATGATACACTTGTATAAGTAGATTTGTTCAAATATAATTCAAGTGACAGACACATGAACCTGCTTCTTAAATATGACAACCTGCCAAAACATTTTACATGTACTTCCTTTACTTTCATGTTGTTTCTGTGATTAATACTCTACAGCTTGTGCAGATTGTTCTGCTCTGATCTACACAATGTTGGTGATGCGTGTGGTTGAATTCGTCCTCATCACTGTTGTTACTGTTCTCATCACTGTTGTTACTGTTCGTCACTTCAGAGCTGGAGGTGAGAAAATGTTCATCAACCTTTGTTCAGTCTGATTAACACAAAATGTAAGTTTAGAGCTGAAATGTTGCTCTGATTTGTTTAGCAGGGAACCAGAGACCACCTGATGACCACACTGTGAGTCAATGTATAAAATCAACTAATAACGTCCATGTTACTGTAATGCAGGACTGTGAATGTCTCACTGTTTGTGTTTGTGCAGGTTTCTTACTCAGTAAGAAGCAGAGCAGCGAAGCGTTCAGGTCCAGCAGCCAGTCAGGTAAATATCTGATGGTGCGTTCAGGGTCAGTCAGCTGGGAGGAAAATCTGGGTGTTTGAAACTCTTTCAAATTAATTTATTTGTATATGTGAGATTATTTGTGATTGTGCTGAATGTGAAGCAGCAGAAACCTAAAGGTGAAAGAAGTGGGGTTGTGATTTGTTAGTTTTCAGCATGAGTGAGTCAGACTTTGTGTTTCTTTGTGTTGTTTTTTACAGGAGATGAATGATGAAGATGATGGTGCAGTGAACTATGAAAACTGATCAACCACTTCCACACCAACATCAGCTCACCAGAGAAACGACTCCCTGACTGTTATACCATTAACATCCTCTCAGTTTTACATGAGTAGGTGAATTCTTTACATAAAAAAAAAGACGATGATGATTTTCAGGATTTATTATTGTAAAAGCTTTATTTGTCCAGCAGGGGGTGTAGTGAGTTAACTAGTAGCACTGTGTTCAAAGGAGGCTGTCTGGAGAGTAAATGAGAAAATATGTTTTGTGTCCTGAGATACTTTTTAGTTTGACAAGAATATTAACATCTGGATTTTATCTCTAGTTATGTAAGAAGCACAGTGTGAATATTATCAAATGTCTTATTCTGCATTATGTCTCTAACTTTTCTCATGTTTTCACTCATTTAACTCCCTTAAATCTGCTTTAAGTGGAGGAATTTTTACGTTAATTTAGACTTTTAAGACTTTCTTGGCAGCTTTTAAATTGCAGCAGCTGCAGCTCAGTTTCATGCTTAAGTGTAGAGAAGAAATCATTTTAACTTTCATTCATCATTGTTGTTGACATGTTTATCAGGAGTCCAACATGTGTTTGGTTTGATTGAGTCTTCCTGCAGTCAGTAAAGTCAGTCTTCTCTTTAGTATTTTTCTTTTTATCTTAATATGCAAATAAACTAATTTTTACCATTTAATGTGACTATTTTTGTAATTATTTAATGTACTAACCCTGGCCTCTGCTGTTAGGTCAGTGTATTTCAGTCTCTTGCATTCATGCACTTCATCAACCGCAGCCTCCCACAGGACAGATAACTCCAGTATGTAAAGGGACTTCTGCGAGGTTGACCGTAGGATCATGTCCAGCCTGAAGTTTGTTGTGATCATGTCTGGTGAAAAGATGAGCCTTTGGCCGAGGTCAGCCTGCATTTTCTAGTCCTGGGCAGCATCCAGGAGGTCGACTCCATCCTTTGCAGATGGTTTCCCAGGAAGTTTTCCAGCTTTCACAAAGCAGATGGTGTTTGGGAAACCGGACGTCAGGGGAGGGAGGTTATTGGTGGTGGATATCTTTCACTCCAAGGTAATGTTCAGTTGTTGCAGGACCCTGTTGTGCCTCTAAGTGTAGCGGCCTTGTGAGAGACTGATTTTGCAGCCAGTAGGATGTGCTGTAATGTTGCTGGGGTTTGGCAGAGGTGACATAATGGATCTTCTCCAGCCCAGATGTAGATTCTTGGGTGTTGGAAAACCATCATAGACTGCTCTGATGTTGAAGCTGATTTAGCTTCTTTCCATCTTCCACAGGTCTCTCCAGGTGAGTTTGCGATGCTCCAGTTTCTCCCAGCTAGGCCACTTACCCTGTTTAGACTGTGAGTCAGACCTTTATCCTTTCGATGGATGTAGCCTGGTGCCAAGTTGGATGACTTGCTCCAAGACCAAAACCTGCTGCAGTTTTTCATCAGACTTTCGTCAGACTTTTGATCTGTGGTTCAAAATTTAGGTATGGACACTTTTTATGAAGGGATTCTTAGACCAGGTCAAAATTAACCTCAAACATACTATGAGGGTGTAGAATATGAACAGTAAGGGTTAAAATTATGTTATTGATATGACTGATTCAGTTTGCCTTTTTTTAAATTTATAAATGGCCAGTGGTGGCTGGTCATGGGGGTGCCGCCCCCTCCAAATATCTAGAGAAAGTCTATTTAAACATATTCAATATAAATTAATTAGATAATGCTAAATCATTATGAAATAAAAAAGTATTTGCTTGTAAGATGTCTCTCAGCACTTGTCAGCATTAATTATAAATTGATTCCAAATGGTATTTTATTAATTTCTATATGTACTTCCTGTGTGCGGGACCCCGGCCGGAAGCCCTCAAATTTTTGACAAGTAAATTACCTGTAGCTGCTCTCTGATTGGCTTCCTTCAGTTTTCCCTAACACTAACTCGGACCCGCCCACTTTTATTGGCAACGAATTGTTGTTGTTTCATGTTTTTAAAATCTACTGTGATTGGACAGTTCTGGCTGTCATTCACTCCCTCCCGTCAGCTGCTGCCACTCAAACATCTGCTGACGGTAGTTTCAGGAGATGACGTCAAAGTGGAGCCGCGGAAATTAAAAAAGATTATTTGGTCATTTCTCTAAAAATATGTAATTTCACAAGACTTTCACTTGAAGAGAGAAAGAGGATAAAGCAGTTTGGACCGGACCGGCTTCAACAGCAGCAGGTGATGGAGGACGAGCTGCTGTTATGATGAACGGAGCTGGCTAGTTGGATGCAGTGTGAGTTGATCCTTTTATTGCTTTCTCTGTTTGCTATTTCAAAGTGTTGGCACCAAAACGTTGTGGACAAAAAACTAAAATGCATAAATGCAGGATAAGAAATGATGGAAGCAATTTTGACTATTACAGTTAATTTGGGGTACATTTCATTATTAAAATAAGAAGTTAAATTAAGTTATGCTTCATCACAGCAGTGTATAGGCTAGTGCTTAATGCGCCATCTATTGCCATGTTTAGGTATTGCAACAACTAACAGATTACAGTGAAATCAGGACTGAAGACACAATAACTAAATAAAAGATAGGTGGTGGTGTCTCTTTTTAAGCATACTATCTGTTCTGCTCTCAGAATAATTTTCATGATTCAAGGTACTTGAAATGATTTAATGAATGTAGATTATTATATTAGATTAAATTTATGTTAAGAGATTCTGCATAAGAAACACACACACACACACACACACACACACACACACACACACACACACACACACTCAGTTTTAGTTATAGTTATAGTTGTACAGTGATCTGGAATTTTATTTTGAAGGGTACATAACGGTTTATACTTGCGGTAATTTAGCAACCAGTAGTAAGAAAGTCTTCCGGTCACTCAGTAAATCTTAATCTCTTCTCATGCTCACGAAAGCAATGGCTGTAAATTTGATAATTTGATATTTGATACGAATGAAGATGAATATGTAATGTTAAGTTTAGTATTGTAACTTGTGATGTTTATTGACTGGGGAGGCATACAAAGAAGTGCTAAAAGTAATTTGAGAGCTGATGTAAAGTGTGCGTTGCTTAGTAACGATGTGTATCAGCCTACTGTTAATGTAAACGGCTCATTTGTGCAGTGTAGTTTTTTAGCTATTCTTTAAATAGCATTAGCCTACTGTTTATTATCGACACGCTGTAAAGGAAACTAAGGTTTTGTATCGTCTTTTATTTTCAGATTCACTCGTGGTATTTCACCATAAAACCTGATCCTGGCTCAAGTGTTGTGTTATACCCGGTTATACCATAGACTGTATAAGAAAGTGTTAAACCTGAGTTTGGCTGACCGTTTAACTGACAACGCACGCGCACAGTACAGTACACTACCTTATTATTAGTAACTCTGCTTTAACTGCTGGTAACTTTAGGTGATGTGAGTGAAATGGGCATTTTATCATATCTAATTATATTTTTTTATTCCTCTCTCTGTGGGTCTGAGATATCATACTGGGACAAACCAGCGGACATTATAGTGTGTTGTGTTGCTTTAAGATTGGTTTTCCTTTCTTAGTTTTATTTTCTTGCTGTGGTATGAAGTGGTGCTACGGTTTGTTTGACACCAACCATCAAACTGCGCCCTCCTTAAACATTTTTGTCACCAGCCGCATCACATGTGTAGTATGCGTGTGGCCACTAGATGGCAGTAGAGTCCATGAAGAAAGTTTAACCCCAATCGGTGAAATCCTGAATACCGCAGTAAGTAATACAAGTTCAACATTATCTCTCCTGTTTCTGCTCTTCCTCTGAAACATCCACATCAATCATAACTGACTGGAGTTAATTTAGAATAACCATCAGTTCTGAAAAACAAGTAAAATTAGTGTTAAATAGTCTGTAACACAGAGAAACACCAGCCTTTAAAATGATCACAAACACATTGTAGAATTTTTACCTAAATCAAACTTCTAATTTACATTGAAGGAGATTGTTGCACATGTTTATCTGTTCTCAATACATAAAACTAGAATTTAAACTGTATATATTTATGTATATATTTATTCATTTTGTCAACATCTAATTATTTATTAATTTATTTTTATTTTTTATTATTAATGTATTTATTTATTAATCTATTTAATATATTTATTTATTTATTTTATTTTTTATTTTATTTTCCCTTTCTATTTCTAGATTTCTAGGGAAATGAAGAAAACAAGGATTATTTATTGTATTTGAGGATAATGACAGAACTAAACTAAATACTTCGATGTATTTCTCATTTAAAGTGTTGAAGTGTTGAAACTCTGCAGCTCCCCCCCCAAAAAAAAACGTCACCCTGCAAAAATCCTATCAATATTCTACTAACAAATGTTCTTCCATAAGGAGAAAAGTATGTACCAGGAGCTCAAATCTGCCCACACACACACACACACACACACACACACACACACACACACACACACACACACACACACACACACACACACTCTCTCACACACACACACACTCACATTGAGCTCCAGAGGATTTAGATATGTCTGTGTTATATAAAGAGTAATACCTTCGCCCCACCAAGACTCAAACTCAACACACACACACACACACACACACACACACACACACACACACACACACACACACACACACACACACACACACACACACACACACACACACACTTCAGTTCACCTCACCAGGAGTGATTTCCAGCTTAATGTTACCCTCCAATCTCCGGCTGCCTTTTTTTATACACCCACAAAAGAAAGAAAGAACAGCCAGGCTGCGTCCAAAGATTCCTTTTATTTCTATTTTTTACCACCTGCCTTTCGTCACAGCGCTTTGCAAAACTCCCTCGCTCCACACTCCCTCTTTCTTTTTTCTTTTTTTTTTTTTTTTTTTTACTCCCCTTCTATCTCTGTCTCCCACACACGCTGTCTCTTTCTTTCTTATTTTGTCTCTTCTCGTCCCAGGAACTCCTCCTTCCTTTCTGCAGGCTGCTCAAACCTGCAAACAGGGGAACTGTCTGTCTGGTTTGGGTGTTTCTCTGCAGACATGCCAAGTTAAAAAATATATATTTAACCCTCCTGTTGTGTTTGAGTCAAGGAAGGAAGGGCGGAAGGGAGTAAAGGAAAGAAGGCAGGGAGGGAGGAAGGAAGGAAGGAGAGAGAAAGGAAGGAAAGACAGAAGGAAGAAAGGGGGATGGAGGACGGACGGAAGGAAGGGAGGAAGGAAGGATGGAGGAAAGAAGTAAGTAAGGAAGGAAAGTAGGAGGGAGGGAGGAAAGAAGGTAGGAGGGAGGGAGGAAGGACGGAAAGAAGGACATATTTAATATAAAAGTTATAATGTAAGATCATGCCAGGGATGCTATAATCCTCTAATATTTTCTCCTTCCTTCCTTTCTTCCTTCCTTCCTCCCTTCCTTCCTTCCTTCCTTCCTTCCTCCCTTCCTTCCTACCTTCCTCCCTCCCTTCCTTCCTTCCTACCTTCCCTTCCTCCCTCCCTCCTTACTCCTTTTCCTTCCATCCTTCTTTCCTTCCTACCTCCATCCTTACTCCTTTCCTTCCTTCCTTCTTTCATTCATCCTTCCTTCCTTCCTTCCTTCCTTCCTTCCTTCCTACCTTCCTTCCTTCCTCCCTCCCTCCCTCCCTTCCTTCTTTCCTACCTTCCCTTCCTCCCTCCCTCCTTACTCCTTTACTTCCATCCTTCTTTCCTTACTCCTTTCCTTCCTTCCTCCTATCCTCCCTTGACCTGAGGACAGCAGGAGGGTTAATATAGCAGGTTGTGGACTTGTATTGAGGCGTACAGCTTAGAGGAATAACATATTTGCACATCAGGTGTTTGGATACACACAACAATACTTGTAAGTAGATTGTTTTAGTGTTAGTTTGGCTCCAAAACACGAAGATTTGCTTGAGAATAAGACAAAAAAGATCCCCAGTTTGATCCTTTAATCACAGCTCACACAGCTCCAGAGCATCAGGAGACTTCATGCAGGTAAACTACCACACGCGAGTCACTTTAACTCTAATTACAGCTTTATGATATCTATTCAACTCATGCAATTAATGACATGTCACTGTAAAAACACACACACGCACGCACACACACACACACAAAACTAGCCTATGACACACACACACACACACACACACACACATACACACAAAAGTAGCCTACATACACTGACATACTGTAAATAAATGTTGTCCTAGGTCACTTTTGGGGACTTTGCATAGATTTACATTCATTACTCCTTTCCTTCCTTCCTTCCTTCCTTCCTTCCTTCCTTCCTCCTTCTTTCTTGAATTTTTCCTTCATTCTTCCCCTCCTTCCATCTTTCTTTGCTCCCTCCTCCTTCCTTCCTTCCTCCCTTCCTTCCTTCTCTCTTTATTTCCTTCCTCTATTCCTCCCTCCTTACTCCTTTCCTTCCTCCCTCCTTACTCCTTTCCTTCCTCCCTCCTTTCTCTTTCTCTTCTTCACACAGAGAAACAGCAGTTCACAGTTCATAGAGATAATGTACTGTACCGCTGTGTGAGTGTGTGAGTGTGTGTGTGTGTGTGTGTGTGTGTGTGTGTGTGTGTGTGTGTGTGTGTGTGTGTGTGTGTGTGTGTGTGTGTGTGTGAGTGAGACATTCTTTCTAAATGACTAAAACACAAAGTCTAAGTACACACAGTTAAATATGATCATAAAGCCAAGCGGACGACTGATTGGTTGGTTTGATTTAACTCCTGTGACCGGTTTACTCTACCTGAGTGTTTATTGGCTGGATAAATGGACCTATGAGGGAGTTGGAAATACACACACACACCTACACACACACACATAAAAACAAACACACACACACTCCGCTGGGCCCTGAGGTAGAGAATTACAGGTATTAGAGTGCAGACAGATAGGTATGTCTGCTCTGCTTCAGATATGAGCTGAAAGCCTTGTGAGCTGACTGGCTTAGGGCTCTTCAATAATATACCTCTTTGCGTGTGTGTGTGTGTGTGTGTGTGTGTGTGTGTGTGTGTGTGTGTGTGTGTGTGTGTGTGTGTGTGTAGTAGAGACAGTGGGAGAGTGTGTATGCCACTAGAGGACTCTGTTCAGTGGAGCTTCACATCAACCTCACGCTGTTTTTATGGAGGGGTTTTTTTGTTTTTCAATCCAGTAAATCTTAAACACAGTAAACCCCCCCCCCCTCCCACAAAAAGAGCTGTTACACCCCCCCCCCCCCCATTCTCCTGCAGCAGTGAAGGAATGACACTGTAAAGCTCTCACTATCAAAGGCTCGCTGGTAGAACAAGTTTAATAATTTAGATACCTTGCGATGCTTTTCCCAGGAAGTGTGTCAGAGAGCTCAGCGGCGACTCCACCTGCTGAAGAAAGGACATCCTTAGCCCCCCCTCCCCACCCCCCAACTGATAATAAACTCCTGCATAACTAATCAGGCCCCGGCAAAATAACTGGTTCACTCTAAACTCCTTTATCTCCCACCAGTCCTTCCAGTTACTGTCAAACTGGCCTGTAAAAAAACAAAAAGCTGATATCCTCTCTGTGATCAACACCCTGAATAAACTCACTGTTATCATCAGTGGTGGTTGATGTTTTCTGTTGGACTCTGCAGGTGAAGCTCTTTTCTCAGTTTGTTGAGCCACTCAAACATAAACTAGATATCAGATCTTTTAAACAGCTTATAATGCGTATTATACATTAAATCACATCTGTGTTGTAGCTCTGCCCTATATAACAGTATTTCTATAGTATAAAAAATAGGGCTGTCAGCGTTAACGCGTTAATCGTGATTAGATTGCTGTAATCCATAACGCGTTATTTTTTTTAATCGCATTTTAATATTTGCAAGCCTTTTTGTCCCTTCTACTCACCCATAGATGGCTCCTCTAGCTGTAGCGCTATGCTTTGAAGTGGCCTCCTGCAGTAAACCTACCGCGCTGATGGAAAGTAAGAGAGCTACTGGACTTTTGAACGGCTTGTTTAACTTTAAAAAACTTCCAGACGGTTCAGTTGACAAGTCAAAAGTAAAATGCAACCTATGTCAAACGGAGTTTAACTACCACCGGAGTACGTGGAGTTTGAGTTTGCACCTCCACGCTAAACACCCAGGTGCAGCCAAGCCAGCCTCAGCTCCACCAAAGGACCATTTTGGAGTGTGGGAGTCGCAGCAGAGCCGTGATTGATTCCCAGTTAAGACACTCTGGTAAGAAATGCTTTACATTATGGGCTTAAAACTGCCTTGAAATGTAAAATAACGATAAACGATAAAATGCGATAAATCGCGATTAACTATGGAAATTCTGCGATTAATCTCGATTAAAAAAATTAATCGTTTGACAGCCCTAATAAAAAACAAAAAGCTTGTATCCGCTCTGTGATCATCACCCTGAATAAACTCACTGTTACTGTCAGTGGTGGTTGATGTTTTCTGTTGGACTCTGCAGGTGAAGCTCTTTTCTCAGTTTGGTGGTCCTTATTCCTTTCCTTCCTTCCTTCTTTCTTTCTTTCCTCCCTCCCTCCCTCCCTCCTTACTCCTTTCTTTACTTCCTTCCTTCCTTCCTTCCTTCTTTCATTCCTCCTTTCCTTCCTCC
>NC_070594.1:3535208-3540208 GCF_027409825.1 Scomber japonicus | reverse complement strand
CCCCCTTTCTTCCTTCGTTCTGTCCTTCTTTCCTCCCTCCCTCCTTCTTTCCTCCCTCCTACCTTCCTTCCTCCATCTCCCTTTCTTCCTTCCTATCCTCCTTCCCTTCCCTTCTTCCTCCCTTCCTTCTTTCCTCCCTTCCTTCCTTCCTTCCTTCCTTCCTTCCTTCCTTCCTTCTGTCCATTTTTCCTCCTTCCTTCCTTCCATTCTTCCCTCTTCCTCCCTACCTCCCTCCCTTCCTTCTTTCCTCCCTCCCTCCTACCTTCCTTCCTTCCTTCCCTCTTCCTTCTCCATCCCTCCCTCCTTCCTACCTTCCTCCCTCCCTCCCTCCCTCCCTTCCTTTTCATCCTTCCTCCCTCCCTCCCTCTACCTCCCTCCCTTCCTTCCTTCCTTGACTCAGGAGGGTTAATATCAGGTCTGTATGAATCACTGTGACTTTCTGGTGTCTGAGGCGAGCTTCTCTTTTAGCTTGCAGCCTCTCTCACGCTGTATTTTAGGTGTCGGCCTCCTTCCAGCCTCCTTCCAGCCGCGGTGGCGTGAGTTCAGCCGTCATTAGTGGTTTCAGTATTTTTCTGCAGCTTTAAAACCAGAGATGAGCTCATCGTTGTGTTGCTGCTGTTTGGCTGCAAGCGTGTCTGTGTTTTTACTTCTCTTCTCACAAACCTGCTCTGAAAATGTTCCTGTCGTCTGTTTGGACTGTTCCTTCTTTACTCCCTTACTTCCTTCCTTCCCTCCCTCCTTCCTTCCTTCCTTCCTTCCTTCCTTCCTCCCTCCTTTCCTCCCCTCCTTCCTTCCTTCGTTCCTCCGTTCCTTCCTTCCTTCTTTCTTCCCTTACTTCCCTCCTTCCTTCCTTCCTTCCTTCTTTTCTTCCTTCCTTCCTCCTTTCCTTCATTCCATCATTCCTTCTTTCCTTCCTCCCTTCCTCCCTCCCTCCTTTCTTTCCTTCCTTCCCACCTTCCTCCCTCCTTACTCCTTTCCTTCCTTCCTTCCTTCCTTCCTTCCTTCCCTCCTGTCCTCTCCTTCCCCCCCACCTTCCTCCCTCCCTCCCTCCTTACTTCTTTCCTTCCTTCCTTCCTCATTCTTCCTTACTCCTTTCCTTCCAGGAGGGTTAATGTGTCTGTGTGTAATGTATGTAATGTCAAGTATGTGAGTATATCACTGTGTCGTGTTGCTGATCTGGTTTTGTGTGTGTTGCATGAGCTGGAACTAAATGTGTAAGTTCAGACAAAGGTGATGTAGGGGAGAGCAGGGCTGGTTGTTACAGTCATTATATATCGGTCTCTAGAGGGCGCTGTTGTTAAAAAGTGTTGGTGAATGAAGGAAGGAAGGAAGGAAGGAAGGAAGGAAGGAAGGAAGGAACTGAGTAATGAATGTAAATCTATGTAAAGTCCCCAAAAGTGACCTAGGACAACGTTCATATACAGTGTGTGTGTGTGTGTGTGTGTGTGTGTGTTGGCTGTGTTGTGCACGTGTGTGTGTGTGTGTGTGTGTGTGTGTGTGTGTGTGTGTGTGTGTGTGTGTGTGTGTTGTTTGTACCAGCCTACATATTGCAAACAAGCTTACTGTTTTACACTTGTGACAGCCAGGAGTCACTCCCAAAACATTCATTGTGTCCGTGTGTGTGTGTGTGTGTGTGTGTGTGTGTGTGTGTGTGTATGTGTGTGTTTGTGTGTGTGTGTGCGTGTGTGTGTGTGTGTGTGTGCGTGGTGTGTGTGTGTGTGTGTGTTTGTGACAGAGACACCAGACGATCCATTGTTATGTGTTTGCTGACATGGTGCATCATCCGCAGGGTTGCCACAATGAACAGAGATGCTGAGCCCAACACTCCACGGCTTTATTTAGCTGAATGACACACACACACACACACACACACACACACACACACACACACACACACACATACACACACACGGACACACGGACACACACACACACACACACACACACGGACACACACACACACACGTGCACAACACAGCCAACACAGAGAGAGAGAGAAATGTGTGTGTTGGCATCTCAAAAACAGGAATTTTATTTTTTGAACCCTCCTGTTGTGTTCGAGTCAAGGAAGGAAGGGAGGAAGGGAGTAAAGGAAAGAAGGCAGGGAGGGAGAAAGGAAGGAATGACAGAAGGAAGGAAGGGGGATGGAGGACGGACGGAAGGAAGGGAGGAAAGGAAATAAGGAAGGTAGGAAGTAAGGATGGAGGAAAGAAGTAAGTAAGGAAGGAAGGTAGGAGGGAGGGAGAGAGGGAGGAAAGAAGGTAGGAGGGAGGGAGAAAGGAAGGAAAGAAGGACATAGGAAAGAAGGAAGGAAGGACGGAAGGAAGGAACGACGGAGGAAAGAAGTAAGGAAGGAAAGAAGGTAGGAGGGAGGGAGGAAGGAAGGAAAGAAGGACATAGGAAAGAAGGAAGGAAGGAAGGAAGGAAAGAAGGAACGACGGAGGAAAAGAAGTAAGGAAGGAAAGAAGGTAGGAGGGAGGAAGGACAGAAGGACGGAAGGAAGAAAGGGAGGACGACAGGAAGATTAAAACAAGCTGAAAGTTTATTCTCTCGTCAGAAAGCAGCTCGGAGTCTCAGGTCTGAGCTGAATGTAGGAAATGAGACGAGAGAGGAATGAATGAATTATTAAAGCTGCCTTGTTCCATATCTATATTTTGAAAAGAGAGAAAGGAGAGCAGATGAGATTAGATTAAGATTAACCCTTTACATACTTGACCCAGATTTGACATGCACCAAATACTTGTGACAGTATTATATCGAGTAGGAAGTAAAGTTTATTTATAGAGCGTCATCTCTCACAAAGGGCTTCGCTTTCAAAATAAAAGCACTGCATTAATTAAAAGGAAGGGTTTGATCTGAGTCTTAAAACAGTATATATACAAGACTGTCATCAAATTGACCCCATCTTCCTTCCTCCTTTCCTTCCTCCATTCTTTCCTTCCTTCCTTTCCTTCCTCTTGTCCTTCCTTCCTTCCTTCTCTCATTCCTTCCTTCCTAACATAAAACTTGTCCAAATAACCTTCTTAACTTCCTTCCTTCCTCATTCCTTCCTTCCTTCCATCTTTCCTCCCTTCCATCCTTCTGTCCTTCCTTCCTTCTTTCGTGTCATCTGTCCTTCCATCTCTCCTTACTTCCTTCCTCCCTCCTTACTCCTTTCTTTCCTTCCATCCTTCCTTCCTTCCTTCCTGAGGACAACAGGAGGGTTAATATAACCAGTATTATATTATATTTCGTGTCCTATGCAGCTTCATTAGCTGAATATCATGTGACACTACGATGATGAATCACATGACTGCACACTGCAAACTGCTTCCTGTCACACGTTGTTTCTTCTTTCGTGCTCGTTAAGTCAACAGAAACTGTGTCTGAGGGAGAGAGAGAGAGAGAGAGAGAGAGAGAGAGAGAGAGAGAGAGAGAGAGAGAGAGAGAGAGAGAGAGAGAGAGAGAGAGGAGAGAGAGAGAGAGAGAGAGAGAGAGAGAGAGAGAGAGAGAGAGAGAGAGAGAGAGAGAGAGAGAGAGAGAGAGAGAGAGAGAGAGAGAGAGAGAGAGAGAGAGGAGAGAGAGAGAGAGAGAGAGAGAGAGAGACTCTCCATCAGTAAAGAAAGACAGAAAAAAAAACTTCCATGAATAATTCAACTCTTTCTTTGTCTCCTCTCCATTTATCTCTCAATCCTCTCTTTTTTCTGCTCTCTTCCTCGAGCTGCTACAGACTCTGACAGCTTTATTGTTGCTGCTGGGAGCTACTCTCTCTCAGTGTGTGTGTGTGTGTGTGTGTGTGTGTGTGTGTGTGTGTGTGTGTGTGTGTGTGTGTGTGTGTGTGTGTGTGTGTGTGTGTGTGTGTGTGTGTGTGTGTGTGTGTGTGTGTGGTGTGTGTTTCTATTCTTGAGTTCATGAGAAGTTTTCTTTTTTGTGACTATGTCTGTGTGTGTGGTGTGTGTGTGTGTGTGTATATATACTGTGTAAGTGCTGTATAATAGTGTGCTGCCTTGCCTTGTATGTCCACCTACCTACCACACACACCACACACACACACACACACACACACACACACACACACACACCAGGGTAATTAGACAGGCTAATTACAGTCCTTTCTGTCCGCCTGCAGCTGAGGACTGTGGGAAACGTAGGCAGCTTAAGTGTTTCCTTTATTGCAGCGGTGGCAGAGGACCAAGGGAAGAAAAGAGAAAAAGGAGACGTGGTTGATGTTGTGCTGCATTCAGAGTTCATCACAGAGAGCAGAGAGGAGAGAGGAGAGAGGAGAGAGGGGAGAGGAGTAGGAGAGAGAAGAGAGGAGTAGGAGAGAGGAGTAGGAGAGAGGAGAGGAGAGAGGAGAGAAGTAGGAAGAGAGGAGAGTAGGAGAGAGGAGAGAGGAGAGAGGAGAGAAGTAGGAGAGAGGAGAGAAGTAGGAGAGAGGAGAGAGGAGAGAAGTAGGAGAGAGGAGAGAGGAGAGAAGTAGGAGAGAGGAGAGAAGTAGGAGAGAGGAGAGAGGAGAGAAGTAGGAGAGAGGAGAGAGGAGAGAAGTAGGAGAGAGGAGAGGAGAGAGGAGTAGGAGAGGAGAGAGGAGAGAGGAGTAGGAGAGAGGAAAGAGCAGAGAGGAGTAGGAGAGAGGAGAGAGGAGAGGAGAGAGGAGTAGGAGAGGAGAGAGGAGAGAGGAGTAGGAGAGAGGAAAGAGCAGAGAGGAGTAGGAGAGAGGAGAGGAGAGAGGAGTAGGAGAGGAGAGGAGAGAGGAGTAGGAGAGAGCAGAGAGGAGAGAGGAGTAGGAGAGAGCAGAGAGAGGAGAGAGGAGTAGGAGAGAGGAGAGGAGAGAGGAGAGAGCAGTAGGAGAGAGGAGAGAGGAGAGAGCAGAGAGGAGTAGGAGAGAGGAGAGAGCAGAGAGGAGAGAGGAGTAGGAGAGAGGAGAGAGGAGTAGGAGAGAGGAGAGCAGAGAGGAGAGAGGAGAGAAGTAGGAGAGAGGAGAGAGGAGTAGGAGAGAGCAGAGAGGAGAGAAGTAGGAGAGA
>NC_070594.1:3527708-3530208 GCF_027409825.1 Scomber japonicus | reverse complement strand
TTGCTTCCTTCTTTTCTCACCTACTTCCTTCCTTCCTTTCTTCTTTCCTTCCTTCCTTCCTTCCTTCCTTCCTTCCTTCCTTCCTTCCTTTCTCACCTACTTCTTTCCTTCCTTCCTTTCTCACCTACTTCCTTCCTTCCTTCCTTTCTCACCTACTTCCTTCCTTCCTTTCTTCTTTCCTTGCTTCCTTCTTTTCTCACCTACTTCCTTCCTTCCTTCCTTTCTCGCCTACTGCCTTCCTTCCTTCCTAACATAAACCCTCGTCCAAATAACCAGTTTACACACACACACACACTCATTGATCACACATTATTGATCCCTGACTGATGAACATGAACTTAATCACATTTAATTAAGCTTTAATATTTAACTAATGATGTCATACTTATAGTGACCTTTAACCTTTACACACTGTTCACTGTATCTCCTCATAATTAGTCTCTATAATTAATTTCTGAACGCTAATGAACACCTCATCAATTATTCATTAATTGAGGGATTAACCCTTAATGAAGCTTTCAGAGTTTATTCTTTAGTTTTTATGCTTTTAGTTGATGTAGAAAGGAGGGAGGGAGGAAGGAAGGAAGGAAAGGAGGGAGAGAGGAAGGAAGGAAGGAAGAAAGAAGGAAAGGAGGGAGAGAGGAAGGAAAGGATGGAGAGAGGAAGGAAAGGAGGGAGAGAGGAAAGGAGGGAGAGAGGAAAGGAGGGAAGAAGGAAAGGAGGGAGAGAGGAAGGAAGGAAGAAGGAAGGAAGGAAAGGAGGGAGAGAGGAAGGAAAGAAGAAGGAAGGAAAGGAGGGAGGACGGAAGAAAGAAGGAAAGGAGGGAGGAAGGAAAGGAGGGAGGAAAGGAGGGAGAGAGAGGAGGAAAGGAGGGAGGGAGGAGGAAGGAAGAAGAGGGAGGAAGAAAGAAGGAAAGGAGGGAGAAACTAAAGGAGGGAGGGAGGAAGGAAGGAAGGAAAGGAGGAAGGAACTAAAGGAGGGAGGGAGGAAGAAAGAAGGAAAGGAAGGAAGGAAAGGATAGTGTGTGATAGTTGTGTCTAAAGGATGCTAAATGTCTTCCTTCCTTTCTCACCTATTTACTTCCTTACTTCCTTTCCTTTCTTCCTTCCTTCCTTCCTTCCTTCCTCTCTCACCTATTTACTTCCTTACTTCCCTTTCTTTCTTTCCTTCCTTCCTTTCTCACCTACTTCCTTCCTTCCTTCCTAACATAAAGCCTCGTCCAAATAACCATCTTAAAACGTTTAATTCCAATAAATATGCTTACATTTAAATTCTTCCATCAGTTTTCCCAGTTTACACACACACACACACACACACACACACACACACACACACACACACACACACACACACACACACACACACAGCTCTGTATGTAACTGTTTTCTGTATCTCTCGTTATCAGCAGAACTATATAGTATTTTGACATGGTGATGATGTAATCTGTTAAACAGGACTGTTACAACACAGCTTTCCTCTTTATTTCCATAAATCAGCAACCCGGGAGATAACGAGCTTTATGAGTCTGCAGAGGTCCAGTTTACTGATGACATCACCTGCTGGAGGAGGAAGGAGAAGGAAACTTTGGCTTCAGGTTGATCAGCTGTCAGAGCTCAGAGCTGAGGACAGACAGGAAGCTGTCAGAGCTCAGAGGACAGACAGGAAGCTGTCAGAGCTCAGAGCTGAGGACAGACAGGAAGCTGTCAGAGCTCAGAGCTGAGGACAGACAGGAAGCTGTCAGAGCTCAGAGCTGAGGACAGACAGGAAGCTGTCAGAGCTCAGAGGACAGACAGGAAGCTGTCAGAGCTGAGGACAGACAGGAAGCTCTCAGAGCTGAGGACAGGCAGGAAGCTGTCAGAGCTGAGGACAGACAGGAAGCTCTCAGAGCTGAGGACAGACAGGAAGCTGTCAGAGCTCAGAGCTGAGGACAGACAGGAAGCTGTCAGAGCTCAGAGCTGAGGACAGACAGGAAGCTGTCAGAGCTCAGAGGACAGACAGGAAGCTGTCAGGGCTCAGAGGACAGACAGGAAGCTGTCAGAGCTCAGAGCTCAGAGGACAGACAGGAAGCTGTCAGAGCTGAGGACAGTGTTCCCTTCATCCTTCCTTCCTTCCTTCCTTCCTTTCTTCCTACCTACCTACCTACCTACCTACCTACCTTCCTTCCCTCCTTCTGTCCTCCCTTCCTTCCTTTTTTCCTCCCTTCCTCCCTTCCTCCCTCCCTTCCTTCCCCCCTTCCTTCCTTTCCTTCCTAAAATCTAAGCTCAGCTGTGTTGTCATGGATACTGACATGATTTATAAGGGAGATCATTTCTTATAAAGCAACATTTATCTCTCATGTGAAAATGTATTTATTAGTTCATGAAGTTTTGTCAGTAATGGATTACCTAACACTCCTCAACACTGCACACACACACACACACACACACACACACAGAGAGAGAGAGAGCTGGGATGTTAAAACACTAGAAACCTTCCAGCATGTGTTTGTGCTCTAGAGTAG
>NC_070594.1:3523727-3527508 GCF_027409825.1 Scomber japonicus | reverse complement strand
CTACTCTCACTGCTTTGTTCCACGTTGAGGTTTAATTGTTTTAAAACTTTAAAAAGGAAAGTAAGAAAAAGGCCGACCCTGTCACTGTGAGCTTAAACATACAATATCTAATACTTCTTTCATCCCCCTACCTTCCTTCTGTCCTTCTGTCCTTCTTTCCTCCATCCTCCATTCCTTCCTTTCCTTTCCTTCCTCCCTTGCTTCTTTCCTCCATCCTTCATTCCTTCCTTTCCTTTCCTTCCTCCCTTGCTTCTTTCCTCCTTCATTCCTTCCTTCCTTTCCTTTCTCCCTTCATTCTTTCCTCCATCCTTCATTCCTTCCTTTCCTTCCTTCCTCCCTTCCTTCTGTCCTTCTTTCCTCGTCCTTCATTCCTTCCTTTCCTTAATTCCTTCGTCCCTCCCTTCCTTCTTCCCTCCCTTCCTTCTGTCCTTCTTTCCTCATCCTTCATTCCTTCCTTTCCTTCCTCCCTTCTTTCCTCCATCCTTCATTCCTTTCCTCCCTTCTTTCTTTCCTCCATCTTTCATTCCTTCCTTTCCTTCCTCCCTTCTTCCTCCTTTCCTTCCCCCTTCCTCCCTCCTTTCCTTCCTTGCTTAAACATACAATATCTAATGTTATTATTTTATGAATATGATCAGCATGTAAAGGGTTAAATCTTAACCTGCTAGAAACTGTTAATGTTAGTAAAGTAAAGATAAAGAATCAGACTCATCTTGTTATCTTTGTTAACTCTCCTGTCATCCTCGAGTCAAGGAAGGAAGTTAGGAAGAAGAAGAAGGAAGGAAAGGAGGGAGGAGGAAGGAAAGGAGGGAAGGAAGGTAGGGGTGGGAGGGAGGGAGGAAATAAGGAGGAAGGGAGGGTGGGAAGGAAGGAAGGGAGGGAGGGAAAGAAGGAAGGAGGGAGGGTGGGAAGGAAGAGAAAGGAGGGAGGGAGGGAGGAAAGAAGGAGGAAGGGAGGTAGGGAAGGAAGGAAGGCGGGAGGGAAAGAAGGAAGGAGGGAGGGTGGGAAGGAAGAAAGGAGGGAGGGATGGAGGGAAGGAAGGTAGGAGGGAAGGAAGGAAGGAAGGTAGGTGGGATGGAGGAAAGAAGGAAGGAGGGAGGGAGGGAAGGAAGGAAGGTAGGTGGGAGGGAGGAAAGAAGGAAGGAGGGAGGGAGGAAAGAAAGAAGGACAGAAGAACAGAAGGAAGGAAGGAAAGAAGGAAGGAAGGAAGGAGGGAAGGAAAGAAGAACAGAAGGAAAGAAGGAAGGAAGGAAGGAGGGAAGGAAAGAAGGAAGGAAGCAAGGAAGGAAGGAAAGAAGGAAGGGTTGATGTAAGTAAAGTAAAGATAAGGAATCAGACTCATCTTGTTATCTTTGTTTCAGAGAAGAAGACAAAATAAAAGATAACGAGGAAACATTTATCATTTATCTCTGAGTGTGACACACAAAGAGACGAGAGATGAAAGGAGACGAGCTCAGAGGAAGTTTACATTTAAATTCACCCATAACACACCAGTATAGACCAGTACACACCAGTATAGACCAGTATAGACCAGTACAGACCAGTACATACCATTATAGACCAGTACAGACCAATATACACCAGTATAGACCAGTACACACCAGTACAGAGCAGTATAGACCAGTACACACCAGTACACACCAGTACAGAGCAGTATAGACCAGTAGAAACCAGTACACACCAGTACAGGCCATTATAGACCAATATACACCAGTACACACCAGTACACACCAGTACACACCAGTACATAGCAGTACACACCAGTACATAGCAGTACACACCAGTACACACCAGTACACACCAGTACACACCAGTACACACCAGTACACACCAGTACATAGCAGTACACACCAGTACATAGCAGTACACACCAGTACACACCAGTACACACCAGTACATAGCAGTACACACCAGTACATAGCAGTACACACCAGTACACACCAGTACACACCAGTACACACCAGTACACACCAGTACATAGCAGTACACACCAGTACACACCAGTACACACCAGTACATAGCAGTACACACCAGTACACACCAGTACACACCAGTACACACACCAGTACACACCAGTACACACCAGTACACACCAGTACATAGCAGTACACACCAGTACACACCAGTACACACCAGTACACACCAGTACATAGCAGTACATAGCAGTACACACCAGTACACACCAGTACATAGCAGTACACACCAGTACACACCAGTACACACCAGTACACACCAGTACACACCAGTACATAGCAGTACACACCAGTGCACACCAGTACACACCAGTACACACCAGTACATAGCAGTACACACCAGTACACACCAGTACACACCAGTACATAGCAGTACACACCAGTACACACCAGTACACACCAGTACACACCAGTACACACCAGTACATAGCAGTACACACCAGTACACACCAGTACACACCAGTACACACCAGTACATAGCAGTACACACCAGTACATAGCAGTACACACCAGTACACACCAGTACAGAGAGAACTGGAAGTACTGGAAGCAGCGATATCAGTTTGGTTGTTAGTCAGCGCAGAAACATCAACAATCACTGCTGCTGTGTGTGTGTGTGTGTGTGTGTGTGTGTGTGTGTATATATATGTGTGTGTGATTGAGTGTGTGTCTATGTGTGTGTGGTTGAGTGTTAGTGTGTGTGCGGCGGGGAGATAGCATCACAGATACAGGAAGTGGCCGGGCTATCTGGTGAAGTTGGTTTCCTGTTGTGGTTTCTCACTTCTGCTTCTGAAGCGAGTCTCACTCTCACATGTTCTCTCTAACGCTCACTAACCCTAATGCTCACATCCTCAAACTCAAAGATCCCCAAAACTCCTCCTCCTCCTCCTCCTCCTCTTCCTCCTCCACCACCTCTTCCTCTTCCTCCTCCTCCTCCTCTCCACATGTTCTCTCTAACGCTCACTAACCCTAATGCTCACATCCTCAAACTCAAAGATCCCCAAAACTCCTCCTCCTCCTCCTCCTCCTCTTCCTCCTCCACCACCTCTTCCTCCTCCTCCTCCTTCTCTTCCACCTCTTCCTCTTCCTCCTCCTCCTCCTCTTCCTCTTCCTCCACCTCTTCCTCTTCCTTCTCTTCCTCCTCCTCCTCTTCCTCTTCTTCCACCCCTTCCTCCTCCTCCTCTTCCTCCTCCACCACCTCTTCCTCCTCTTCCTCTTCCACCACCTCCTCCTCCTCCTTCTCTTCCTCTTCCTCCTCTTCCTCTTCCTCCACCTCTTCCTCCTCTTCCTCTTCCTCCTCTTCCTCTTCCACCACCTCTTCCTCCTCCTTCTCCTCCTCCTCCTCTTCTTCCACCCCTTCCTCTTCCTCCTCCTCCTTCTCCTTCTCCTCCTCCTCCTCCTCCTCCTCCTCTCCACATGTTCTCTCTAACGCTCACTAACCCTAACGTTCACATCCTCAAACTCAAAGATCCCCAAAACTCTTCCTCCTCCTCCTCCTCCTCCTCCTCCTCCTCTTCCTCTTCCTCCACCTCTTCCTCCTCCTCCTCTTCCTCCTCCTCCTCTTCCTCCTCCTCCTCTTCCTCCTCCTCCTCTTCTTCCACCCCTTCCTCTTCCTCCTCCTCCTTCTCCTTCTCCTCCTTCTCCTCCTCCTCCTCCTCTTCTTCCACCCCTTCCTCTTCCTCCTCCTCCTTCTCCTTCTCCTTCTCCTTCTCCTCCTCCTCCTCCTCCTCCTCCTCCTCTCCACATGTTCTCTCTAACGCTCACTAACCCTAACGTTCACATCCTCAAACTCAAAGATCCTCTAACTCAAA
>NC_070594.1:3506227-3518727 GCF_027409825.1 Scomber japonicus | reverse complement strand
AGGAAGGAAGGAAGGAAAGGAGTAAGGAGGGAGGAAGGAAGGAATTTCGCTATAAAGTCTGTTCTTATTGGAGGCTTTAAGTTTCCTCCTCACTCTTATATAAACTATATAAATATAAATATAAATATAAATATAATATAAATATATATATATATATAATTAATGTGATGTCATCCCTCAGTCACATGCATCCTGTCATGAAGCCGCTAGCATCACTAACCTCTGCTGCTCATCACAGAGTGAAGCAGAATCAGGAGTGTGTGAATATTGATTTATTTTATTACCATGATCGGCCTCCGTACTATTTATGACATCATAATTAATCATGCTGGTAAACTTATAAGATTTAACTCCTCCTCTTCCTCCTCCTCCTCTTCCACCTCCTCCTCATGCTGGTAAACTTATAATATTTAACTCTGAGATGAAACGTTTCTCCGTCAGCTGATTAAATGTGACAATAATCTTCTGCTCAACCGCCACCTTTTTATTTTTTAAATCTCCAACAATCAAATCAAGTCAGAAGCTATGGAAGCCTATTACTGCCAATGAAAATCCTGTAAGACAAAATAATGAGAAACTTTTTTAAAATAATGATTTATTATCTCAAAATGACTTAGTATCTCAACATTTTGAGATAATACGTCATTATTTTAGAATAGTTTTTCATCATTTTGATGTAATTTATCATTATTATAGGAAAGTTTCTCATTATTTTGAGAAAGTTTCTCATTATTTTAAGTTATTAATCATTGTTTTGATATAGTTTATCATTAGTTTGGGTTACTGAATCATTATTTTGAGCTAGTTTCTCGTAATTTTGGGATCGTTTCTCATTATTTTTCTATGGTTCTCATTATTTTGTGAAAGTTTCTCATTGTTTTAAGGTTTTAATCATCATTTTGGGATAGTTTCTCATTAGTTTGAGTTACTAAATAATTATTTTGAGAAAGTTTCTCATTATTTTGAGCTAGTTTCTTGTAATTTTGGGATAGTTTCTCATTATTTTGAGTTACCAAATCATGATTTTGAGAGTTTCTCATTGGTTTGATTTACTAAATCATTATTTTGAGAAAGTTTCTCTCATTTTGGGAACGTTTCTCATTATTTTGATGTGGTTTCTCATTATTTTGAGTTACCAAATCATGATTTTCAGACAGTTTCTCATAATTTTGAGTTACTAAATCATGATTTTGAGTTACTAAATCATGATTTTGAATGTTACTCACTATTTTGGGATAGTTTCTCATTATGCTGAGTTACTAAATCATGATTTTGGGAGTGTCTCATTATAATGACTTGCATATTTTCGCTGCCATTGGCGGCTTTGGGCTTCCATACATTGAGTTCAGCCGCGTCATGAATCACGTTCATGAGACCTGAAACGGTTAAACGGGGCTGCGCGTTCACCGGGAGCGAGCAGAGGCACGGCGCAGCGGGCACGCGGGTCAGACACCGATCAGACAGCAGGTCGGTGAGCGGAGAGACACGCACGAAGTACCGGAGAAAAATAACGGAGACACCTGAACACCGGGGGGGCTTCTCCCGCTGTGGAATAACGCTTACGGGAAGTATTTATTACCGGAGAGACACGGAGAGGAGCCGCTGCTGTCCACCATGACGGGGAGCAGGGAGGAGGAGAGGAGGAAACTGGCCGACATCATCAACCACTGGAACGCCAACCGGCTCGACCTGTTCGAGATCAGCCGGCCCACAGAGGTAGGAGGCCGGCCGTTAGCGGCAGGAGAGGCCGCGGTCCTGTAGGCCTCTCCTCCTGGCTCTGGGTCACACTCGTATACTCATGCATTTAAAAGTACTGAAATAAGAGGAAAGCTATGATGTGGGCAGCGTGGTTTACTCTGTGGTGGTTAAAAAAAAAAAAAAAAAAATGCAGATAATTAACACCAAACTCCACTAAAAAAACTAGCTATTTACTGTCTTGTAATATTAGCGTACATATAACACCATTACAGGGTTATTTAACCTTTTAAAATTAATATTACAACGGTTAATACGTTTAAGCAACCTCGGTAATTATTAATACATACGTTAACACTACATTTATATTAAAATACCTAATTTTAAAGAAGCATTTCCATTATTTTAAGTAGCTACAATGGTGGGTGAAAGAACATGGAATAATGCTTATAAAAGTTCCCATTGTACAAAAATAGTAAATACAATGTGATTTTTTTAAATACGCCGATTAGGAGTTAAACAGGTGTGCTTTAATTAACCATAGTCGGATTTAAGCTAAATAATGTGTATATATGTGATAATGTAAAGTGAAGATTAAAATTGGGATTATTTTGAATGGGGTTTGGTGTGTTGTTATCTTCCCTCCACTACAAACAGGGATAGGCTTTGGCTAGCTACTTTAGCCAGGGCTCACATTTTTTTACCTGTAGAGCAAAAAACAACCTGCAATAATTATGTCCACAATGAGAAGAGACAAACAAAGTGGCATGCATATACATAATTAGTATTTTAAAGGGAGATAGAGTGGCGTTGTATTTCCATTTATGCCAAGTGGTGTTTTGTTTGGAGAGAGAGAGAGAGAGGTAGAGAGAGGTAGAGAGAGAGAGAGAGAGAGAGAGAAAGAGAGAGAGCTTGCAGCAGTAGCCTGCAATGCAATGGCTGCTGACAAACCTCCAGTATCGAGGTTGTTTGATATACGCAGGGCAAATAGACAAAAAAAAAATAAAAAGCTTAAAGTATTAGCAAGTAGCTGAGTGTAAATGCTTATAACAGGTAGTGGCATTCAAAGCATGGACTTACAAATACACACACACACAATCTCTTGCAAAATACACACACATATAAAGACACACACACACAGAGAGCTGACCATGCCCTCCTGCTTTGCCCCCTGTTTAAAATAATAATAAAAAACCTATAATAATAATAAAGTAGCAGGCTTTGATGCTTTGATAGAGGAGCTGCTTATTTGACCAGCACTAATTTGACCTTAGGAAACATATTGAGTAGCAGTGCTGTAATTAAACCGCCCCAGTCTGGACTCAGGTTGTAGTTATTGTTCATTTTTTATTATAATAGAATAAAAAAACCTCTAAAATAAACAACTAAATCAGAAGTTAGTGCTGCATCTTATGGGTTAAGTAGTATTTTTGATTTATAGCTGTGTGACTGTGACTGTGATTGTGTCAGCTGCAGCGTGTTTTTTAGGCGGGTACTAGCACCCCCGACCCCACCACCTCCTCCTCCTCCTCCTCCTCCTTCTCCTTCTTTTGGATAAGGTTGTAGGGGGGCCACAGGGTTCCCTCCTCTTCTTCCTCCTCCTCCTCCTCCTCCTCCTCCTCCTCCTCCTCCTTCTCCTTGAGCCGATTAATTTATCAGGATTGTAGCTGGCCAGCCGTTTGGCCGGTGTACACTCACACACACACACACACACACACATGCACGGACGCTCACATGCACACACACACAAACCTCTCCTTTCTGTGAGGAATGATTAACCCCCTCCCGCCCCCCCCGCCCGCCCCCCCCCCGTAGCACTCCAACCCCTCCCGTACCCCCTCCACGCGCCTCCATAAGTTTGTTGTAAGGCTGTAATTCTCCCACCGGAGGGACGAGAGGAGGCTTCAGACCTTCGTCCAGGGGCGTGATTAAATGTAAGCAGATGCATGGCCTTCCTCGCCTTCCTTCCTCACCCCCCCACCCCCCTGCTAATATGTCAGCTGGTCAAACCACCACCACCACCACCACCCACCACCACCCCCACACCTCCACCTCCCTCCTCGAAGCTGCACAAGTGTCCTTCTCTTCCCACACATGTCTAGACTGCTCCTTAAAGCATCAAATATTCTGCATTTTGCACATTTTTGAAAGCTTTTTTAGTTTTTTTTAATGCACACCTGCACAAAAAACCCTGGAATTTCAAAATAAAAGTACCACTGAGAACGGTGAGGTCATTCGTGTGATTAGATTAGCTATGAATGGATGATTTTAGTTTGGTGCAAAGCTTCTCCAACTCTTTTTTTGAGTCTTTTAACTTTTAGAGCTGTGCAGAGATTTCTTTTTTTGTGGGGGTGCTTTTATTTTGAAAAGATTTAGCTTTAAAACACACAATCACACCTACAGCTTGTTTAATTTTAGTGGGGGGGAAGTTTAGTTTGCTTTAATTATAAGTGAGTAGAAGCGTCTTTTAAAAGATGATGAGATGGAGGTTTAGTCACTTGTGTGGTCAGAAAGACTGTGTGTGTGTGTGCGTGCGTGTGTGTGTGTGTGTGCGTGTGCGTGTGTGTGTGCATGTGCAGAGCCTCGAGGGTTAATTCATTCCTCCAGATGAGACCACTGGTGCCATTCATCCCTTCATTCCTTCATTCCTTCGTACAGTGACAGCTGATATCAGGCAGCTGATTGGAAAGCTGAGCATTGGGGGGAAAGTTGTCCTCGATTTGACCCTCGTGATGTAGAACGGGGGGGGGGGTCAAACATTAAATATAATACTAATACTAATAATTAAAGCCTATCTGATACTGGATTTATGGGGCTGATACTAATATTAGGGAGTTTAAACAATATATATACAGTCAAAAGTGGGTTTTTATGTATTTTATTGTATAAAAATGACTGAAACACTAAACTTCACAGGAAGTTTAATAATTATAAATGACTTTAAATAATAAAATGCAACAATAAAATATATGTAAGTCTATATTAAGCTTGAGAAAAATGATATATGTGTTCATAAAATGCTGCCAATATAACTTTTAAATGGGTGGATTTCAGTTTTCAATATATATGCTGACACCTAAATATCAGCTGGTAGTATTAGTTAACTGATATAGCTGTCTGGCTCTAATATAATAATAATAATAATAATAATAATAATAATAATAATAAAAATTAAAATAAATAATAATGAAATAAATAAAAATAAAAATTAAAATAAATAATAATAAAATAAAAAAAATAAAATAAATAATAATAAAAATTAAAATAAAATAAATAATAAATAATAAATAAATAATTAAAAATAAATACTAATACAAATAAATAAAAATAAATAATAGTAATAAATTAATAATTATAAATAAATTCACAAAGTGCTCCACAGAATACAAAAGAGTATAAAAAAACATGCAAATATTAAAAAAAAAAAAGTAATAAAAACTGAATTTAAAACACAAAAAGTAAACATAAAATCAAACATATGGTCCGTGGGCCAGAACCGGCCGCCAAGAGGGTCGAATCCGGCCCAGAGGATAACTTTCTACTTCCATTTAATATAATTAAAACATTCATATATTAAACATTATTTCACACAGAAGCTGCTGATTTAATCTGTAAGAAAAGAGCCTAAAATATTATATATAAAACTGTATTAATTGTTCTTTATTATAGTAAAGTTATATTATATATTATATTTATAGGTTATTATGCAATGCTTTTATTTTTTAAGCCCACTTGAGATCAGTTTGGGCTGAATGTGACCCCTAATTTAGACAGAATAATAATATATATATATATATATGAAAGTGAACAAATCTACTTTTATTTTGAAAGTATTCTTGTTATTTTTAAACTTTTAAATGTGAGTTTGTTCTTTTTTATTTCCTGTTTCTCTTGCGGCGCCGACACTGAAACTAAAACTAAACAAACAACATGCAAATGAGTTCGAGGCTCATATCTGATATCTCTGTGTGTGTGTGTGTGTGTGTGTGTGTGTGTGTGTGTGTGTGTGTGTGTGTGTGTGTGTGTGTGTGTGTGTGTAAATAGTGATGTAATAGAATATATTATATGGCATCATGGTGAGGAGGAAATAACTCATATTTCTCCTTTATAGAGTTTAGACTCTTCACTGTCACCTGCTGCTTTATACTCTTAATTCATTTAATTAATTATATATTTAAGACACTAATAAGCTAATTAATTATTATCTATCAGGTGAGTCACACATGTTAAATACAGTAATATAGATTAATAATAAATAGTTAATTATGTTTTTATCACCTTTTTATAAATGTAGTTTTCAGGCTGTAACACACATTTATATATAAAGACATGAAGGGAAGTGTCAGTAATTAACAGGTTTTATTTAACCCTCCTGTTGTCCTCGAGGGAAGGAAAGGAGGAAAGGAGGGAGGGAGGGAGGATGGAGGAGGAAGGACAGGAAAGGAGGGAGGGAGGGAAAGGAGGGAGGGAGGAAGAAGCCACGAAAGAGGGAAGTGAGAAGGAAGGAAAGGAGGGAAGGAGGGAGGGAAGGAGGGAAGGATGGAGGTAGGAAGGTAGGAAGGAAAGGAGGGAGGTAGGGAGGGAGGAAGGAAAGGAGGGATGGAGGGATGCTGGGAGGAAGGAAAGGAGGGATGGAGGGAGGGAGGGAGGAAAGGAGGGAGGGAGGAAGGAAGGAAAGGAGGGAGGAAGGAAAGGAGGGATGGAGGGAAGGGAGGGAGGAGGAAGGAAAGGAGGGATGGAGGGAGGGAGGGAGGAAGGAAAGGAAAGGAGGGATGGAGGGAGGAAGGAAAGGAGGGATGGAGGGAGGAAGGGAGGGAGGGAGGAAGGAAGGAAAGGGAAGGTAGAAAAGGATGAAAGGAAAGAAGGGAGGGAGGGAGGAAGGAGGAAAGAAAGAAGGAAGGTAGGTAGGACAGGAAAGAAGGAAGGACAGAAGGAAGGAAACGCTGCTTTTTATTATTATAATAACTCAAATTGATACTTTTTATTTCCCCTTTTTGTTACCCCTCCCTTCTTCCTTCCTCCTTCCCTCCCTCCTTCCTTCCTTCCTTCGTTCCTTCCCTCCTTCCCTCCCTTCTTTCCTCCCTTCCTTCCTTCTTCCTAAACTCAAGGACAACAGGAGAGTTAAACCTTTAATAGACAAAAACCTGCAGGTGTGTGTGTGTGTGTGTGTGTGTGTGTGTGTGTGTGTGTGTGTGTGTGTGTGTGTGTAGGATTACAGACAGAGTGACCAAACATCTGCTGCTTCATTAAAAAACACAGAAAAGAAAAACAGCTCCGCCTTTTCTCCACATGTTAAACAGCAGGACTCCTTCCTTCCTTCCCTCCTTCCCTCCTTCCTTCCCTCCCTCCATCCTTTCCTCTTCCCTCCCTCCTTTCGTCCCTCCTTCCTTTCCTCCTTCCCTCCCCTCCCTCCCTCCCTCCTCCTCCCTCCCGCCTTACCTCAGTCCTTCCCCTCCCTACCTCCTTCCCTCCCTCCATTCCTCCCTAATTCCTTCCCTGCTTCCCTCCCTCCCTTCTTCTCTGTTATTCCCTCCTTCCCTCCATCCTTCCCTTCTTTCCTCTCTCCCTCCCTCCCTCCTTCGCTCCTTCCCTCCTTTACTCCCTCCCTCCTTCCCTCCCTCTTTCCCTCCCTCATTCCCTCCTTCCTTCCCTCTCTCCTTCCTTCCCTCCCTCATTCCCTCCTTCCTTCCCTCTCCCTCTCTCCTCCCTTCTTCCTTTCCTCCGTCCCTCCCGCCTTAGGTCCGTCCCTCCCTCCTTCCCTCCTTCCCTCATTCCCTCCCTCCCTTCTTCTCTCTTTCCCTCCTTACCTCCCTCCCTCCCCTCCTTTCCTCCTTCCCTCCCTCCCTTCCCTCTCCTCCCCTCCCCTCCCTCCCTCCCTCCTTCCCTCCCTTTGCCACAGCACAGGAAACAGGAAGCTAGCAGGAAGTGTGTGTTGTGTGGAGATTAGTGTGTTTCCTGTGCTTTCTTTTCTCTCTCTGGTTGTTTTTACACTTTTTTTTTATTTCACTCACTTATTTCCAGATTACAGGAAACACCAGAATGACTCTTTTCCTCTTACACCAGTTACACCAGTTACACCAGTTACACCAGTTAGACCAGTATGAAGCCAGTATGAAGGTTTTAAAGCAGCAGAGTTTAAATATTAACTTTATAGGTTCGGAAATCGTGTTTAACTGAGAAATGTTTTAAGTGTTTTCTGGACTTTTGGTGATACACACACACACACACACACACACACACACACACACACACACAAAGACAGACACACACACAAAGATAACGCACACACAGACCGAATATCTGACGCACAGACACATACACACAAAGATAGAAACACACATGCACACACACACACACACACACACACACACACACACACACACACACACACACACACACACAGACAGAATAACACACAGACAGAATAACACACACACACACACACACACACACACACAGACAGAATAACACACACACACACAGATAGACACACACACACACACACACACACACACAACAGACAGAAACACACACACACACAAACACACTCACAAACACACACCCATTGAAACACACACACTAACAACACAGACAGAATAACACACACACACACACACACGCACGCACAGACAGAATAACACACACACAGAATAACACACACACACACACACACACACGCACAGACAGAATAACACACACTCACAGAATAACACACACAGAACGAATAACACACACACACACACACACACAGACAGATAGGACAGACACACACACACAGAGACAGAATAACACACACACACACACACACACACACACACACACACACACACACACACACACACAGAGACAGATAGACAGACACACACACACACACACACACAGAGACAGATAGACAGACACACACACACACACACACACACAGAGACAGATAGACAGACACACACACACACACACACACACACACACAGAGACAGATAGACAGACACACACACACACAACACACACACACAAGAGACAGAATAACACACACACACAGAGACAGTAGACAGACACACACACACACAGACAGAATAACACACACACACAGAGACAGATAGACAGACACCACACACACACACACACACACACACAGACAGAATAACACACACACACACACACACACAGACAGAATAACACACACACACACACACACACACACAGACAGAATAACACACACACACACACACACAGACAGAATAACACACACTCACAAACACACACCCATTGAACACCACACTAACAAACACAGACAGAATAACACACACAGACACACACCTCAACAAACACACACCCATTGAAACACACACACTAACAAACACAGACAGAATAACACACACACACACTAACCACTGTGTGCATCTATCTCTGTTTGCATTGTCTCTCTGGTTGCTGCTCGTTGTTGTCGTCGGCCATCACTGTCTGCCCCCCTGCTCTCCTACCCCTCCGCCCCCCCCCCTCTACTCTTCATCATGTCATGTGGTCACTTGGCTGGCCGGTCGCCATGGTAACGCTGTCGCCAACCGCGATGAGCACACACAGGACTACAGGAGCTCAGCAAAAAATGAAAATAAAAGAGAGGAAAGAGGCCTCTGTGTGTGTCTCTCTCTCTCTCTCTATCACTCACACACACACACACACACACACACACACACACACACACACACACACACACACACACACACACACACAGCTGGTAGTTTTGGGTTGAATGAGTCACCTAAAGCTTAAATTACAGGTAGTTTAATGACTAACTGCAGCTGATAATGCCAATAAACTCAAACTATTACTACTACTCTTGCTTAATTGATTAATTAGCCATTAATTAAATTAATTATCTGACCTGTATGACATCATAAAAACTGTCAAAGATGCCAGCTGAAATTTCCTAAATGGTAAAGTAGTGTTATATATATTTTTTATACTTCTATTATTGTTTAATGCATGTGTGGAAACTCCTTATTTAAATGGCTTAAAATGTATATATATATATACTCACCAGCCTCTTTATTATTATTTATTATTTGTAATTATTTTTATTTTTAATTATGAATTTTTTTATTATCTTTTAGTTTTTAAAAAAATATTTGTATTATTTATATTTTTATTATCTTCTTCTGAATGTGACATATTAAAGTACTTTAATTGTTAAAAAAGCCAATAAAAGCTTTTTATAAGTAAAGTCTGTCGCTGTTTAAACACACTGATGCTGCTGTTGCTCCTTCCTTCCCTCCCTCCCTCCTTCCTTCCTTTCCTCCCTCCCTCCTTTCCTCCCTCCCTCCCTCCTTTCCTTCCTCCCTCCCTCCTTTCCTCCCTCCCTCCCTCCCTCCCTCCTTTCCTTCCTCCCTCCCTCCTTTCCTTCCTCCTTTCCTCCTTTCCTTCCATCCCTCCTCCCCTCCTTCCCTCCCTCCCTTCCTCCTTTCCTCCTTCCTTCCCTCCCTCCCTCCCACCTTTCCACCCTCCCTCCCTCCTTTCCTCCCTCCTTTCTTCCTTCCTTTCCTTCCCTCCCTTCCTCCTTTCCTCCCTCCCTCCTTTGCTCTCCTTCCCTCCTTTCCTCCCTCCTTTCCCTCCTTTCCTCCTTCCTTTCCACCCTCCCTTCCTTCCTCCTTTCTTCCTTTCCTCCTTTCCTTCCTTCCCTCCTTTCCACCTTCCCTCCTTCCCTTCCTCCTTCCCTCCCTCCCTCCCTCCTTTCCTCCTTCTTCCCTCCCTCCTTCCCTCCGTCCTGCTGCTCCATGTCCAACATCTGCAGACTGTCAACCTGTCAGCGCTCATAGGTGAAGCTCTAAGTGTGTGTGTGTGTGTGTGTGTGTGTGTGTGTGTGTGTTTATAGTGTGTGTGTGTGTGTGTGTGTGTGTGTGTTAGACAGCAGCTGATTACTAAGCAGGGCAAAGATCACGAACACCAGTCTTATAGCCTGTCGAGCAGAGTTATGGTTTATCTCTCTTTCTCTCTGTCTCTCTCACACACACACACACACACACACACACACACACACACACACACACACACACTCTTGATTGATTAGAGACCCTTCATAGTTCATTTCAATCAGCCGACCTCTCACTCACTCATATTAAATCATGTTCTATTTTTCACTTCCTGGTTCTTTAGTGAGTTAAATATGATTTACTTTACTGCTGCTTATAATAATTAATTTAATTATTGATTAATTTATCAACTCAGGTCTATAAGATATCAGAAAAACCCCAAATATATACATTTAACTCTCATAGAAGACTAAATAAATAAACCAGAAAATACTCATAATTAATAAGATATCAGATAATTTAAATATTTAGTCTTAGAAAATGATTAAAGATGATTAATTGATTCTTAACCCTTTTATAGGACACTCATTGAAAGGAAGGAAGGGAGGAAGGAAGGAAGGAAATGAAGGGAGGAAGGAAAGGAAGGAGGGAGGAAGGAAAGGAAGGACGGAGGAAAGAAGGAAGGAAGGGACAGGTCAGGGGGGAGGAAAGAAAGGGAGCAGGAGGGAGGGAGGAAGGAAGAGAGAAAGAAGGAAGGAAGGAAGAAGAAAGGGTGATGGAGGAAGGAAGGGAGGAGAGAAGGAGCGAGGAAGGAATAACAGATGAAATGAAGGAAAGGAAGGAAGGACGGAGGAAATAAGGAACGAGGGAGGGAGAAAGGAAAAGGGGGGGGGAAGGGAGGGAGGGAGGGAGGGAAGGAAGGAAGGAAGGAAGGATATTTTGGGATATTTACAGAAGTTACCAAATATAAGTATTTGCCCAATAAAGGGTTAAAATAGTTGCTGATTGATTTTAATTCAATTCAATGAATTAATGCAGCTCTATTTGTCACATTCACTTTAATACTATCAGCTTCAGTGTAAATTAAAACCACTATTAGTTGGATCATTTTTGTATTTAAACATTTCTCTAAACTTAACTCGGCTACTTTTATTCCTCTCTGAATATTTGAGCTGTATTTAATGAGATGCTTCTTCAGGTGTTAATGTGCTGTTCTCTCAGTAAAGACCACAGACTGTATAAAAGAAATGGACGTAACATCCGTGACGTCACCCATTGGTTTGTGGACTGCTGCTCGGAAGCCAATAGTTTCTAATCTGGGCAGCGCCATCTTGAACATTTCAGGTGCATGCTGGGAAAAATAAAAACACGGATTCTACTTATATGGGCATGAGGCGGAGTCATGGGGCGGAGCGGGGAGGTTGCTATGGTAGCGAGGGCTGGATCTGGAGGACATTGGTCAATCAACCTGTCAATCAGGACGTAGCCACGCCCTAATGCATACCCTGCTTTATCGTCACATATAAAATCAGGGAGGCCAAAATGTCCCAAATGAACATCATACTGCATTGAAGAAGGCTTTAAACTAGCGATTGAGACCATAAACACATTTTGAAAACGTTTACTGAAGTTAGAAATCAAGTGAGAAGTTGGTGAATTCTCCATTGACTTGTATAGAGACGGTCGCCCCCTGGTGGCCTTTTGATAGAATGCAGCTCTAAGTTACTTCCTGGTTGGCCTCATTTCAGAGGACCAGAACTCCCCACCTGGTAAAGAGTTTAATCGGTCGCTGTGATGGATGCAGGCAGACGGCCTCGATGTATCGGCTGCTGCCTGTTAACATGAAAGATGGATGGATGATGGATGAGGTTGGAGAGATGAGAGATGAGGGATGGAGAGATGAGGGATGGAGGAGGGAGGGATGAGGGATGAAGGATGAGAGATGAGGGATGGAAGGAGGGAGGGATGAAGGATGGAAGATGGAGGAGGGAGGGATGAGGG
>NC_070594.1:3498316-3505727 GCF_027409825.1 Scomber japonicus | reverse complement strand
CTCAGACAGTCGAGTCTCTCCTCTTCTCTCCGTGTGTATCTCAGACAGTCGAGTCTCTCCTCTTTTCTCCGTGTGTATCTCAGACAGTCGAGTCTCTCCTCTTTTCTCCGTGTGTATCTCAGACAGTCGAGTCTCTCCTCTTTTCTCCGTGTGTATCTCAGACAGTCGAGTCTCTCCTCTTTTCTCCGTGTGTATCTCAGACAGTCGAGTCTCTCCTCTTTTCTCCGTGTGTATCTCAGACAGTCGAGTCTCTCCTCTTTTCTTCTCGTGTATCTCAGACAGTCGAGTCTCTCCTCTTTTCTTCTCGTGTATCTCACCAACGGTCGAGTCTCTCCTCTTCGGAGCTTCAGGGGGGGGAAAAAGATGATTTAGAATTTTAAGAATATATCTCAGCTGTTAAACTTCATTTTAAAGTCTCTATAAACATGTTTTTAACTCTTTCTTCTCTCTCTTCTCTCTTTCTTTCTTTCGTACAGACTTGGAGTTTCATGGCGTGATGCGGTTCTACTTCCAGGACCGGGTCGCCGGTAACTTTGCCACGAAGTGCATCAGAGTGTCGAGCACGGCGACAACGCAGGACGTCATCGAGACGTTAGCGGAGAAGTTCAGGCCCGACATGAGGATGCTCTCCTCCCCAAAATACTCGCTGTACGAGGTCCACGTCAGTGGCGGTGAGTCTCACAGACGGCAGAGAGGAGAGAGATTGAGAGAGAGGAGAGAGTTAGAAAGAGTGAGAGAAAAGAGTGAGAAAGAAAGAGAGAGAGAGGAGAGAGAGAGAGGAAGGAGGACGAATGCTGTTTTATTATTAGTGATGTTAAGGTTTGATAGTTAGAGTGAAGGTCTGTCACAGTTTTTCTCTTTCTCTCTCTCTCGCTCTCGCTCTCGCTCTCGCTCTCGCTCTCGCTCTCTCGCTCTCTTGCTCGCTCGCTCTCTCGCTCTCTCGCTCTCTCGCTCGCTCTCTCGCTCTCTCGCTCTCTCGCTCTCTCTCTCTTTCTCTCGCTCTCTCTCTTTCTCTCTCGCTCTCTCTCTCTCTCTCTCTCCCTTTCTCCCTTTCACTCTCGCTCTCGCTCTCTCTCTCTCGCTCTCTCTCTCGCTCTCGCTCTCTCTGTCTCTCTGTCTCTCTCTCTCTCTCTCTCTCTCTCTCTCTCTCTCTCTCTCTCTCTCTCTCTCCTCTCTCTCTCTCTCTCTCTCCTCTCTCTCTCTCTCTCTCTCTCTCTCTCTCCTCTAAATGAACACATGTAAACTCAGTGAACAATATGCAGATTATATCGAGGTCAGGTCACACACTGTACGATAAGTCGAAAAGTAAATATGGTGACAGACGTATTTTACTGTTCCTTGTATATATGAATATTATATAAAGTATAAATGTAGACTAATATAAAGTGTGAATATGAGTGTGTTAGTGCTGATCTGTGAGATGAACTGGTGTCTGTGTGTGTGTTAGAAGAGCGCCAGCTGGACCTGGACGAGAAGCCTCTGGTAGTTCAGCTCAACTGGAACAAAGACGACAGAGAAGGACGCTTCGTCCTGAAGAACGAGAACGACATCCTTCCCAAGGTCAGACACCTCGGTTTAAACACTAGAGAATACATCCTTCCCAAGGTCAGACACCTCGGTTTAAACACTAGAGAATACATCCTTCCCAAGGTCAGACACCTTGGTTTAAACACTAGAGAATACATCCTTCCCAAGGTCAGACACCTCGGTTTAAACACTAGACAAACTGTCAAACTGGAGGGAGGAAGGGAGGAGGAAAGGAGGGAAGGAAGGAAGGGAGGAAAGAAGGGGAGGAAGAAGGAAGGGAGGAAAGGAAGGACGGGAGGTGAAAAAGGAGGGACGAGGGAAGGGAGGGAAGGAAAGAGAGGAGGAAGGGGAGGGAGAAAAGGAAGGAGGAAGGAAGAAAAGAAAGAAATAGAGGAAGAAGGAAGGGAGGAAAGGAGGGAAGGAAGGAAGGACAGGAGGGAGAAAGGAGGGACGAGGGAAGGAAATAGGGGAGGAAGATGGAAGGAAGGAAAGGAGGAAGAAGGAAGGGATGAAGAAGGAAGGAAGGAAGGAAGGACAGGAGGGAAGGAAGGACAGGAGGGATAAAGGAAGGAAGGACAGGAGGGAAGGAAGGACAGGAGGGATAAAGGAAGGAAGGGAGGGTTTATATTAAAGTTCAGTTTTCCTTTTGTTGTTACTATTTAAAGCTGCCACTTTGAGCTGTGGTGTCAAACTGGAGGGAGGGAGGGAGGGGAGAAGGAAGGGAGGAAAGAAGGGGAGGAAGAAGGAAGGGAGGAAAGGAAGGACGGGAGGTGAAAAAGGAGGGACGAGGGAAGGGAGGGAAGGAAAGAAAGGAGGAAGGGAGGGAGAAAAGGAAGGAGGAAGGAAGAAAAGAAAGAAATAGAGGAAGAAGGAAGGGAGGGAGGAGGAAGGAAGGAAAGGAGGGAAGGAAGGAAGGACAGGAGGGAGAAAGGAGGGACGAGGGAAGGAAAGGAAGAAGGAAGGGAGGAAAGAGGGGAGGAAGATGGAAGGAAGGAAAGGAAGAAGGAAGGGAGGAAGAAGGAAGGAAGGACAGGAGGGATAAAGGAAGGAAGGAAGGACAGGAGGGAAGGAAGGACAGGAGGGATAAAGGAAGGAAGGAAGGAAGGAAGGACAGGAGCGAAGGAAGGACAGGAGGGATAAAGGAAGGAAGGAAGGACAGGAGGGAAGGAAAGAAAGAAGGGAGGAAAGGAAGGAAGGGAGGGAGGAGGAGGAAGGAAGGGAGGGAAGGAAGGAAGGACGGAGGAAAGAAGGGAGGAAAGAAAGAGAAGGAGGAATGAAAGGAGGGAGGGAAGAGGGAACGAAGGGAGGGAGGGAAGGAAGGACGTGAGGGAAGGGAGGAAAGGAAGGAAAGGAAGGGAGGTAGGGAAGGAGAAAGGACAGGAGGGAGAAAGCAGGGACGGAGAAAAGAAAGAAGGAAAGAAAGGGAGGGGAGGGACAGACGAAGAAGGAATGGAGGGAGGGAAGGAAGATGGAAGGGAGGAAGGAAGGAAGGAAGGAAGGAAGACCCCCTCCTGGTTTCTAGCTGATTCGGTTTGTTTTTCTCTCAAAGAAGAGTCAGAGTAACGGTCCGGAGAAGGAGAAGGACGGAGTGATTCAGAACTTCAAGAGGACGCTGTCCAAGAAAGAGAAGAAGAAAGAGAAGAAGAGAGAGAAGGAGTTCTCCCCGCATCTCTGACGGAGACGAGCAGATGCTCAACAGAGAGGACGGGTAAGATACACACTGAGATACACACACTAATATACACACACTAATATATACACACTAACAACAGAGAGGACGGGTAAGATACACACTGAGATACACACACTAATATACACACACTAATATATACACACTAACAACAGAGAGGACGGGTAAGACACACACACTCATATACACACTAATACACACACACTAATATATACACACTAACAACAGAGAGGACGGGTAAGATACACTCTAAGATACACACACACACACACACACACACTAATATACACACTAACAATAGAGAGGACGGTAAGATACACACACACACTAATACACACACTAAGATACACACTAAGGTACACACATACACAGACACACACACACACATAGACAGACACACACACACATACACACACACACACACACACACACACACACACACATAGACAGACAGATAGACACACACAGATAGACACACACACAACATAGACAGACACAGACACACACACACACACACACACAGATAGACACACACACATAGACAGACACACACACACACACATAGACAGACACACACACACACACACACACACACACACACACACACACACACAGATAGACACACACACACACACATAGACAGACACACACACACACACACACAGACAGACAGACACACACACCACACACACCCTCTCTTCCATCTTATTGTCCTCGGAGGAATCTTCTTTTTATTTCTCCTCCCAATAAAAACACTCTGAGCCCTCCAGAAAAAGGAAAGTTGACCTTTCTCTCTCTCTCTCTCTCTCTCTCTGTCCTCCTCCCTCCTTCATCCCTCCATCACTTATCTCTCTCCTCTCAGAGAGAACAACCGCCTGGCAGCGGAGGTGTATAAAGACATGCCTGAGACCAGCTTCACTCGGACCATCTCCAACCCCGAGGTCGTGATGAAGAGACGACGGCAGCAGAAACTGGAGAAACGCATGCAGGAGTTCATGAGCAACGACGGAAGGCCTGACTCAGGTAAGGAGGGAGGAGGAAGGGAGGGAGGGAGGAGAGAAGGGAGGGAGGGAGGAAAGGAGGAGGGAGGGAAGGAGGGAGGGAAGATGGAAGGAAGGACAGGAGGAAGGGAGGAAAGGAAAGACAGGAGGGAGGGGAATGCATGCAGGAGTTCATGAGCAACGACGGACGGCCAGACTCAGGTAAGGAGGGAGGAAAGGACAGAAGGATGGGAGGAGGGAAAGGAGGGAGGAGGAAGGGAGGGAGGGACAGGAGGAAGGGAGGAAAGGAGGGGGGAGGGAGGAGGGGAAGGGAAGGAGGAAGGAGGGAGGGAAGGGAGGAAAGGAGGGAGGGAGAAACGCATGCAGGAGTTCATGAGCAACGACGGGCGGCCTGACTCAGGTAAGGAGGGAGGGAGGACAGGAAAGAGGGAGGGAGGAAAGAGGGAAGGAAGGGAGGAAGGACAGGAGGGAAAAGATGGGGGAAGGAAGGGAGGGAGGAAGGAAGATGGAAGGAAAGAGGGAAGGGAGGAAGGTAGGAGGAAGGAAGAATGAAGGAAAGGGGGAAGGAAAGAAAGAAAGAAGGGAGGGAGGGAGGGAGGGAGGAAGGGAAGAATGAAGGAAAGGGGGAAGGAAAGAAGGGAGGGAGGAGGAAGATGGAAGGAAAGAGGGGAGGGAGGGAGGGAGGAAGGAAGATGGAAGGAAAGAGGGAAGGGAGGAAGGTAGGAGGAAGGAAGAATGAAGGAAAGGGGGAAGGAAAGAAGGGAGGGAGGGAGGGAGGAAGGAAGGAAAGGAGGGAGGTAGATGGACACAGTCAAAACAGACTGGAGGATGACAGGAAGTCTTTAAATTTGTTATTAAAATGTACAGATAATAATTGTGTGTGTGTGTGTGTGTGTGTGTCTCTCTCTCTCTCTCTGTGTGTGTGTGTGTGTGTGTCTCTCTCTCTGTATGTGTGTGTGTGTCTCTCTCTCTGTGTGTGTGTGTGTGTGTGTGTGTGTGTGTGTGTGTCTCTCTCTTCTCTCTGTGTGTGTGTGTGTGTGTGTCTCTCTCTCTCTCTCTCTGTGTGTGTGTGTGTCTCTCTCTCTCTCTGTGTGTGTGTGTGTGTGTCTCTCTCTCTGTGTGTGTGTGTGTGTCTCTCTCTCTCTCTGTGTGTGTGTGTGTGTGTCTCTCTCTCTCTCTGTGTCGTGTGTGTGTGTCTCTCTCTCTCTGTGTGTGTGTGTGTGTCTCTCTCTCTCTGTGTGTGTGTGTGTGTGTGTGTGTGTCTCTATCTCTCTGTGTGTGTGTGTGTCTCTCCCCCCCCCCCCCCCCCCCAGGAGGAACTCTGAGGATCTACGCTGACTCTCTGAAGCCGAACATTCCTTATAAAACCATCCTGCTCTCCACCCGAGACACGGCCGACTTCGCTGTGGTGGAGGCGCTGGAGAAGTACGGCTGGAGAAGGAGAACCCACGGGAGTACTGCATCGCCCGGGTAACAGCACCTCTTTAATTACTGCACCTCCTTTATATTACAGCACCTCCTTTATACATTACAGTACCTCCTATATACATTACAGCACCTCCTCCTATACTATTACTGCACCTCTTTCATACTACTGCATCGCCCGGGTAACAGCACCTCCTTTAATTACTGCACCTCCTTTATACTACGGCACCTCCTTTATACTATTACAGCACCTCCTTTTATACTATTACACCTGCTTTATACTACTGCATCGCCCGGGTAACAGCACCTCCTTTTAATTACTGCACGTCCTATATACAACTACAGCACCTCCTCTATTATACAGCACCTCCTCTATACTATTACTGCACCTCTTTCATACTACTGCATCGCCCGGGTAACAGCACCTCCTTTTAATTACTGCACCTCCTCTATACTACACCCACCTCCTCTATTCTACTACACCTCCTCTATTCTATTATAGCACCTCCTTTATACTACTGCATCGCCCGGGTAACGGCACCTCCTTTTTATTACTGCACCTCTATTTATACAGCACCTCCTTTATACTATTATAGCACCTCCTTTGTACTGTGGCACCTCCTTTTTACTATTACAGCACCTCCTTTTAATTACTTCACCTTGTTTTACCTCCTTTTTACTATTGCAGCTGCTTTATACTATAGCACCTCCTCTATACTATTACACCCTCCTTTTACTATTACAGATGCTTTATATTAGAGCACCTCCTTTTTACTATTACAACACCCTCCTCTATACTATTACACCTCCTTTTTACTATTACAGATGCTTTATATTAGAGCACCTCCTTTTTACTATTACAACACCCTCCTCTATACTATTACACCTCCTTTTTACTATTACAGATGCTTTATATTACAGCACCTCCTTTTTACTATTACAGCACCTCCTCTATACTATTACAGCACCTCCTCTATACTACAGTTCCTCCTTTTACTATTATAGCTTGTCTTTTTAATTACTGCACCTCCTTTATACTGTTACATCTGCTTTTAATTACACCACTTCCTTTTAATTACATCCCCTCCTTTTTACTATTACAGCACCTCCTCTATACTACAGCACACTCCTTTTACCTCCTTTATACTACTCCCCCCCCCCCCCCCCCCCCTATAATCCCCTCCAGCTGGTCTAGAGGACTGTTCAACATATTAAAGTCACACTGAGAGCTTCCTCTGACCTTTGACCTCATTTGTCATCATTTCACATTTTTCATATCAAACTTAAATTAAATATAAATCTTTACAGTATTTAAACTACCAGCTGATAGTAACGTGTTTAACCTTCCTGTCGTCCGTTTGGACTGTTCCTTCCTTCCTTTCCTTCCTTCCTTCCTTCCTTCCTTCCTTCCTTCCTTCCTTCCTTCCTTCCTTTCTTTCCTTCCCTTCCTTCCTTCCTTCCTTCCTTCCTTCCTTCCTTCTCCTTCCTCCCTCCTGTTCTTCCTTCCTTCCTCCCCCTTTCCTTCCTTCCTCCCTTCCTTCCTTCCCTCCTGTCCTTCCTTCCTTCTCCCTTCCTTCTTTCCTTTCCTCCCTTCCTTTCTCCCTCCTTTCCTTCATTCTTCCTCCCTTTCCTTCCTTTCTTTGTTCTCCCTCCTGTCCTTCCTTCCTTCTTTCCTTCCTCCCTTCGTTCTCCTTCCTTCCTTCCTTTCTTTGTTCTCCCTCCTGTCCTTCCTTCCTTCTTCCCTTCCTTCCTTCATCCTTTCTTCCTT
>NC_070594.1:3483316-3495816 GCF_027409825.1 Scomber japonicus | reverse complement strand
ATATTATATATTATTATATTTTATTATATTATATTATTATATAACGTAGTGTGATTGTTGGAAAGAATAAAAATGAAAGAATAAAGTTAACCTGCTTTGTTTCTGTCTTGTTTGCAGCAGGATGATAAATCAGGCAAAGACGTGATTCTGGATGATGGAGAATGTCCGCTGCAGATCTTCAGGGAATGGCCCGCTGACAGAGGTAACACACACACACACACACACACACACACACACTACACACCACAGGCAAATACACACACACACACACTCACACACTGCACAAGCGACTACACACACACACACAGGCGCACATACACTACGAATACACACACACACACAAGTGAATACACGCACACATACTGCTCACACTAACACACACTAACACACACAGACGGCACACACATACACACATTGCACACACAGGCAAATAAACACACACACACACTACGAATACACATACACTGCACACACATAGACCACCCAGGCGAATACACACACATACTCTGTGCACACAAATGCACATACATATAGGCTCAGACACACACACCACACACACATAGACACTAACAGGCGAACACACACACACATAGACACTAACAGGTGAACACACACACGCACACACGCACACACACACAGTTATTAATCCTCTCCAGTATAGTGACAGTGTTTCTCTTGTTGGTCTCTGCTGCCCCCTGCTGCTCCACTGCTGTCATTACACTTTCATTAGTTTCTCTGCTGTTCTTCTTCATGTTGACACTTTTTATATGGAGCTTTGTGTTTATGTGTGTGTGTGTGTGTGTGTGTGTGTGTGTGTGTGTGTGTGTGTGTGTGTGTGTGTGTCTCTGTCTGTGTGTGTGTGTGTGTGTGTGTCTCTGTCTGTGTGTGTGTGTGTGTGTGTCTCTGTCTGTGTGTGTGTGTGTGTGTATGTCTCTGTCTGTGTGTGTGTGTGTGTTTATGTGTGTGTGTGTGTGTGTGTGTGTGTGTGTAGCTGCACTAGTGTTCCAGCTGAAGAAGAGACCTCCAGACTACCAGGGGAGGAAGGGGAGGAATGAGAAAGGTCTACGAGGGAGAGACGGCAGCACCAGCTCACTGTCCGCCCGAGAAACTGCCTTACCTGGTGGAGCTGAGTCCAGGTAGACCACCACACACACACACACACACGCACACACACATAGAAACACTCAACCATGGGGGGTCTGTTAGAAACTGCATACTACACACTTCACACTAAAGGACCAGATAGTAACTACACAATTACCCACAATGCATTTGGTTCCTACCCGAGCTGAAATCAGCAGGCTGAAGCTGATTTCATTTTAGCTCTAACCCTCCTGTTGTACTCAAGTCAAGGAAGGAAGGGAGGGAGGAAGAAGGAAGGAAGGAGGGAAGGGAGGGAGGGAGGGAGGGAGGGAGGAAGGTAGGAAAGGAAGAAGGGAGGGAAGAAGGAAGGGAGGAAGGAGGGAGGGAGGAAAGGGAAAAAGGAAAGAGGGAGAAAGGAAAGTAGGACAGAGGAAAGAAAGAGAAGGAGGGAGGAAGGAAGGAAGTGAGGTGAGGTTTCTAACAGACCCAAAGAAAAAGGAAGGAAAGGAGGAAGGAAGGATGGAAGGGAGGAAGAAGGGAGGGAGGAAAGAAAGATGAAAGGAGGAAGGGAGGAAAGAAGGAAGGTAGTGTGGAAGAAAGAAAGAGAGAAGGAAGGGAGGGAGGAAGGAGGGAGGAAAGGAAAAAAGGAAGGAGGGAGAGAGGGAGAAAGGAAAGAAGGACAGAGGAAAGAAAGAGAAGGAAGGATGGAAAGGAGGAAGGGAGGAAAGGAAAGAAGGACAGAGGAAAGAAGGAAGGTAATGGGGAGGAAAGAAAGAGAGAAGGAAAGGAAGGAAAGGAGGAAGGGAGGAAGGAAGGAAGAAGGGAGGGAAGGGAGGAAGGAAGGAAAGGAGGAAGGGAGGAAAGGAAAGAAGGAAGGAGGGAGCTAGGGAGAAAGGAAAAGAGGAAGGAAAGAAAGGACAGAGGGAAACCATCCAGGACCCTGAGTCTACAGCAGCAGTGGTAGTAATAATAAACTCCAGCTGTAATGACATGCAGTGACCACCGGGGGGCAGTATTGCTCCTCCAGTAGATATTTAAGCTTAATGGAAAGGTGGAAGCTCTTCTTTTCTTTTCTTTTCCTTCTCTCTCTTTCCTGCCAAGGTGAGTGAACATGTGGCTCCGTTATGATTCCAGCTGTGCAGGATTTCCTCTCAATATAAAAACCAGATTTTAAAAAAGACGAAACACGACAAGAATAGCTTTTAATAAAATGTGTGTTTGACTTCATGTTTTTACTGAGGGAGATTTTGAGTTTCTGCTTTTATTACTTTTTTTTTTTAAAGAAAGGAAACATTATTTATCCTAACACACATATTTAATACTTCCAACAACAGTATAAGATGTAGAAATTCTAGGTTTAGTCTTTTTATTATATGAGGTATATTATATATCGTACAATTTAACCCTCCTGTCGTCCTCCCGGGTCAAATTGACCCCATCTCTTCTTTCCTTCCTTCCTCTTTCTTTAATTTTTCCTTCATTCTTCCCCTCCTTCCTTCTTTCTTTGCTCCCTCCTTCTTCCACATACTTCTTTCCTCACTTCCTTCCGTCCGTCATTGCTTCCTTCTTTGCTTCCTTCCTCCCTCCCTCCTTACTCCTTTCCTTCCTTCCTCTTTCCCTCCCTCCCTCCCTACTTACTCCTTTCCTTCCTTCCTCTTTTCCTTCCTTCTTTCCTTCTCTCCTTAATTCCTTCCTCCTTACTCCTTACTCCCTTCCTTCCTTCCTTCCTTCCTTCCTTCCTTCCTTCCTTCCTTCCTTCCTCTTTTCCTTCCTCCTTTCCTTCCTCCCTTCCTTCTCTCCTTAGTTCCTTCCTCTTTTCCTTCCTCCTTTCCGTCCTCCCTTCCTTCTCTCCTTCCTCCCTTCCTTCTCTCCTTCCTTCCTTCTCTCCTTCCTTCCTTCCTTCCTTCCTTCCTTGACCTGAGGACAACAGGAGGGTTAACACTACAAATAGATCAAATAGATGACTTTAATCTTTGAAATTACAGGTTTATATATATATATATATGACTTATTATATGATTATTGGTGTATATTTAATTATGGGAGATAATATTAGATTAAACATTAAACATTAAACATCCTGCAAACTTAAATATCAAAGGGGCAGGTTGAGAGATTCAGAGTCTAACTGAAGGTAAGTTGCTTTAGTGGAATGCTGGTTTTAACCCTCCTGTTGTCCTCGAGTCAAGGAAGGAAGGAAAGGAGGGAGGAAAGGAAGGGAGGGAGGAGGGGAGGAAGAAGGAAGGAAAGGAGGGAGGAAAGGAAGGAAAGGAGGGAGAAAGAAGGAAGGAAAGGAGGAAGGAGGGAGAAAGAAGGAAGGAAAGGAGGGAGGAAGGAAGGGAGGGAGGAGGGGAGGAAGGAAGGAAAGGAGGCAGGAAATGAGGGAGGGAGGAGGGAGAAAGAAGGAAAGAAAGGATGGAGGATGGAGGAAGGAGGGAGGAAGGAAAGGAGGGAGGAAGGAGGAATGAAAGGAGGGAGGCAGAAAGGAAAAGAGGAACTGAGGGATGAAGGAAGGAAAGAACGAAGGGAGGAAGGTAATGGGGAGGAAAGAAAGAGAGAAGGAGGGAGGGAGGAAAGACGGAAAGGAAGGAAGGAAGGGGATGAAGGAAGGACAGAGGAAAGAAGGAAGGAAGGGAGGGAGGGAGAAAGGAAGGGAGAAAGAAGGAAGTAAAGGAGGGAGGAAAGAAGGAAGGTAATGGGGAGGAAGGAAAGAGAGAAGGAGGGAGGGAGGAAAGACGGAAAGGAAGGAAGGAAGGAAAAGGGGAAGGGAGGAAGAAGGAAGAAAAGAGAGAGGGAAGGAGGGAGGAAAGAAGGAACAGTCAAAACAGACGGGGTCAATTTGACCCGGGAGGATGACAGGAAGGTTAAAAACACCAGTTAGTAGATTTTATTTTATTTTATTTTTTATTTTATTTTATTTTATTTTATTTTTTATTTTATTTTATTTTATTTATTTTATTTTATTTTATTTTATGTTTTTTATTTTATTTTATTTTATTTTATTTTATGTTTTTTATTTTATTTTATTTTATTTTATTTTATATTTTTTATTTTATTTTATATTTTATTTTATTTTATATTTTATTTTATTTTCTGTGTGATGTTTAAAACCACGTGAATGTTTTTTAGGATGCAGAAAAAAAGAGAAACCAAACCTCTGCTTCCAATCTTCCTAATCCTAACAGCTTGTCTCTTGCTACTGATCCTTCTCCCCTTTTTTGGCTGTCACCGCCCCCACCGCCCCCCCCCCCCAACCCGCCAAAATAAAAGCCTGATGATGGCGACTCGTCCTGGTCTCAGCTCGGCAGCGTGAGAACAGAGCGGAGCTGCGGAGCTGAGACCAGGAACAGGAAGTCACTTATACTAACGCTTCTACTTCACTCCCACTGTCAGGTTGATCTGTGTGTGTGTGTGTGTGTGTGTGTGTGTGTGTGTGTGTGTGTGTGTGTGTGTGTGTGTGTGTGTTTAGTCTACTACTTTCAGGAAAAGAAGGAAGGTAATGGGGAGGAAATGAAGAGGGAAGGAAGGAAGAAAGAAAGGGGGATGGAGGAAAGAGAGGAAGGAAAAAGGAGAAGGAGGAAAGAGAGGAAGGAAGGAAAGGAGGGAGAAAGGGAGGAGGGAAGAAGGGAAGGGAAGGAAAGAAGGAAGGTGGAAAGGGGGGAGGCAGGAAAGGAAAGAAGGAAGGAAGGGAGGAAAGGAAAGAAGGAAGGTAAGAGGGAGGGAGGGAGGAAGGAAAGGAGGGAGGGAGCAAAGAAGGAAGGGAGCGATGAGAAAGAGAGAAGGAGGTTATGATTAGGAGTGTGTGTGTGTGTGTTTCTGTGTGTGAGTGTGTGTGTGTCTGTGTGTGTGTGTGTGTGTGTGTGTGTGTCTCTGTATATATGTGTGTGTGTGTGTGTGTGTGTGTGTGTGTGTGTGTCTCTCCATGCATTTAACATGTTACCATGGTAATGCTGCATTTTTTTCCTTCCTTGCTGCATTTTCACCCTCTGCTATGTGTCTGTTTTCTTTCCCACTTTCTTATGGCATGGTGTGTGTGTGTGTGTGTGTGTGTGTGTGTGTGTGTGTGTGTGTGTGTGTGTGTGTGTGTGTGTGTGTGTGTGGGGCCTTGTGCATGTGTTCTTCTTCCTCCGTACCTGCCTGCCTGTCTGCGTAGGGCGAGGGAATCACTATGCCTACTACGCCTATCGGCACCACGAAGGTAAAGAAACCCACCACCACACCTCCTCTGTGTTTGTTGCAGTGGCTGATGGGATTGTTTAGGGGAGGGGGGGGGGGTTGGGGGGGAAGCAGTAACCCACCCCCCCCCATCCTCCACCCCCACCTCACCCCCCGTTGTTGTAGGTTTAGTCCTTTTTTAGATGGAGAGTTTAAGGCAGGGATGTTAAACATGAGGCCTGTGGGCCAGAACCGGGCCACCAAGGGGTCCAATATGGCCCACTTTCCTTCCTGTCTTCTTTTCCTTCCTCCTTTCCTTCCTTTCTTCTCTCGTTTCATTTTTTCCTTCCATCTGTCCTTACTCTTTCTTCCTTCCTCCCTCCCTCCCTTCCTTCCTTCCATCTTTCCTCCGTCTTCTTTTCCTTCCTTCCTTCCTTCCTTCCTTCCTTCCTTCTGTCCGTCCTTCCTTTTTTTATTCCCTCGTTTCCTTCCTTCTTTCCTTCCTTCCTTCCTCACTGTCTTCTCTTCCTCCTTACTTTCCTTCCTTCTTTCTTTCCTTCTTTCCTGCCCTTGTTTTCGTCCTTCCTTCCGTCCTTCCTTCTTTCTTTCCTTCTGTCTTTCCCTCTGTCCTTCCCTCATTTTCTTCCTTCCTTCCTTCCTCTTTCATCCTTCCTTCCTCACTGTCCTCTTTTCTTCCCTCCTTCCTTCCTTCCTCCCTTCCTTCCTTCCTTCCTTCCATCTTTCCTCCCTGTCTTCTCTTCCTTCCTTCCTTCCATCTGTCCTTCCTCACTGTCTTCTTTTCTTCCTTCCTTCCGTCCCTCCTTTCTTCCTTCCTTCCCTCCTTCTTTCCTTCCTTCTTTCCTTCTGTCCCTCCTCCCTTCCTTTCTTCCTCACTGTCTTCTTTTCCTTCTTTCTTTCCTTCCCTCGTTTCCTTCCTTCCTTCCTTCCTTCCTTCCTTCCTTCCTTTACTGGTCCTTTACAATCTCAGCTCAGGGTCCTTTATACTTTATATAAAACTCACAGCAGCTTTAAACAATTTAGTTTTTAAGACTTTAAATCCTTCTCCGGATGTGAAACCAAAGTGCTGTCGGCTTAAATTAAAAAAATGAATGAATGTTACACAGGAAGGCTGAATTTCAGAATAAAACGCCTGCAATCAGGAGAAAAAAAACATCCTTTTCTCTTTCTGGAAACATTTAATAACTTCATATGGATTTTTTTTAAACAGCCAGAAATAATAAAAGGTTTCAGTTCTTCTGCCAGCTGATGAAAGTTTATATGAGTTTATGTTCTGAATGTGGTTAGGGTTAGCGCGGGAAGGAAGGAAGGAAGGAAGGAAGGAAGAAGGAAGGAAGGGAGGGAGGGGGGGAGAAGGAAGGAAGGAAAGGAGGGAGGAAGAAGGAAGGAAAGGAGGGAGGACGGAGGAAAGAAGGAAGGTAATGGGGAGGAAATAAAGAGAGAAGAAGGAAGGAAGGAAGGGAGGAAAGAGGAAGGAAAAAAGAGAAGGAGGGAGGGAGAAAGAAAGGAGGGAGGGAGGAGGGAGGAAGAAGGGAGGGAGAAAGGAAAAGAGGATGGACAAACGAAAGAAGGGAGGGAGGGAGGGAGGGAGGGAGAAAGGAAAAGAGGATGGACAAACGAAAGAAGGAAGGTAATGAGGAAGGAAGGAGAAAGGAAAAGAGGAAGGTCAGAGGAAAGAAGAAAGGTAATGAGGAGGGAGCGAGGAAAGAAGGAAGCAAGTAAGGAAGGGGGGAAGGAAAGAACAAAGGGGGATGGAGGAAGGAAAGAAAGAGAAGGAGGGAGAGAGGAAGGAAAGAGAGGGAGGCAGGACAGATGGAAGGAAAGAAGGAGGGAGGGAGGAAGGAAGGACAAAAGGAAGGGAGGAAAGAAAGAGAAGGAGGGAGGAAGGAAGGAGAGGAATAGTCAAAACAGACAGGAAGGCCTCAGAGGTTGATTTCAGTTCTATTTTTAGAAGACGGTCTGAGGTTTATCTCATACTCTTTCATTTCCCCCTCAACACAAGCCAACAGTTAGGGTTTACCCCCCCTCCCCCCTCCTCTCTCCACCTCCCCCCCTCCCTCCCTCCCTCCCTCCGCCCCCCCCCTCCTCCCCCTCCAGCAAACTAATGTGCTGCTCTTTGCTTTTTGTTACTAAACCAGCTCTTTACTAATAATCAATAATCACTCTGCAGCCCTCTGAGCCACACACTCCGTTACATATCGACTGTTTGCTCGTTGAAATGATGGATGTGAGAGTCGATGAGTGTGTGTGTGTGTGTGTGTGTGTGTGTGTGTGTTATACTTGATGTGCTAATGTGTGTGTGTGTGTGTGTGTGTGTGTGTGTGTGTGTGTAGATGGGTCGGACTCCAGGGACAAACCAAAGCTGTACCGGCTCCAGCACAGCATCACTGAGGTCGGCTCCGACTGCACAGACGACGGAGCCATCCAGGTAAAAACTCTACTGACTTCCTCCTCCTCCTCCTCCTCCTCCTCCTCCTCCTCCTCCTCCTCCTTCTCTTTCTTCTCCTTCTTTTCCTTCTCCTTCTTCTCCTCCGCGTCCTTTTCCTCCTCCTTGTCCTCTTTCCTCTCCTCCTCCTTCTTCTGCTTGGTTTTCTCCTTCTACTCCTTCTTCCTCTTATTTTTGTCCTCCTTCTCCTTCTCGTCCTCCTTGTCCTTCTCCTCCTCCTTCTCGTCCTCCTTGTCCTTCTCCTCCTCCTCCTTCTGCTTCTTGTTCTTCTCCTTCCTCTTGTCCTCTTCCTTCTCCTCCTTTTCGTCCTCCTTGTCCGTCTCCTCCTCCTTCTCGTCCTCCTTGTCCTTCTCCTTCTCCTCCTTCTGCTTCTTGTTCTTCTCCTTCCTCTTGTCCTCTTCCTCCTCCTTCTTTTCCTCCTCCTTCTTCTGCTTCTTGTTCTCCTCCTTCCTCTCCTCCTCGTCCTCCTTCCTCTCCTCCTCCTCCTCCTCCTTCTTTTCCTCCTTCTTTTCCTCCTTCTTTACCTCGTCCTCCTCCTCTTTCTCTTTCTTCTCCTTCTCCTCTTCCTCGTCTTCCTCTCCTTCTTTTCCTCCTTTTTCTCCTCCTCCTCCTCCTCCTCTTTCTCCTGTTCCTCCTCTTCCTCCTCCTCATTCTGACTCACTTTAACCCTTTAAATACTGTTCTTATTCTGACTCATAAATACACCACCTTCTTCTCCTTCCTCTCCTCCTTTTCCCCTCGTCCTCCTCCTCGTCCTTGTTCTCCTCCTCGTCCTCTTCTTCCTTCTCCTCTTCTTCTTCCTGCTTTTCTTCCTCCTTCTCCTCCCCCTCTTTCTTCTCCTTCTCTTCCTCCTCTTCCATCTCCTCCTCCTCTTCCATCTCCTTCCTCTCCTTCTTTTCCTCTTCCTCCTCTTCCTCCTCCTCCTCCTCCTCCTCCTCCTCCTCCCATATTAAACATGTACCTCCTCCTCTTCTCTCTCCTTGTAGCTGCTGGGTCCGGGTATCCTCCCCCACCACTGTAACCTGATGCACAGCGAGGGAATGGTTACCGTGACGCCCCACGGTCCGGACGCCGACACCTTCGTGGACGGGCAGCGCGTTACCGAGACGACGGTGCTGCGTTCAGGTTCAACCCTCCAGTTCGGTTCAACGCACGTCTTCAAGTTCGTGGACCCGATGTTCGACCAGGGAGGGAAGAGAGAGCCGGCGTCCATGATGAGGACTCGACACAAGTCTGGGTAAGAGAAGAAGAGAAAGAGGGAGGAGTTTTATTCTTTTCTTTCTTTCTTTCTTTCTTTCTTTCTTTCTTTCTTTCTTTCTTTCTTTCTTTCTTTCTTTCTTTCTTTCTTTCTTTCTTTCTTTCTTTCTTTCTTTCTTTCTTTCTTTCTTTCTTTCTTTCTTTCTTTCTTTCTTTCTTTCTTTTTAGAAAACCAGAACAGGGTGTTACTGTAGATGAAGGAGGTCAAACTCATTTTCGTTCAAGAGCCACAAACAGCCGCTTTTGATCTCATGTGGGTCGGATTATTAAAAAGAAGGAAGGAAGGAAGGAAGGAAGAGAAGACAGGCAGGAAAGATGGAAGGAAGGAAGGACAGATGGAAAGGGAAATGGGATTAAAATGGAAGGAAAGGAAGTAAGGAAGGACAAGAAGGCTGGCAGGAAAGATGGAAGGAAGTAAGGAAGGAAGGAAAGATGGAAAAGAAGACAGGATGGAAGGAAGGAAGGAAGGAAGGACAAGAAGACCGGCAGGAAAGATGGAAGGAAGGAAGGAAGAAAAGAAGGAAGGAGAGAAGGAAGGAAGGACAGATGGAAAGAAGGGAAATGCGATTAAAATGGAAGGAAGGACAAGAAGGAAGGAAGGAAGGAAGGCGAGAAGGAAGGAAGGACAGATGGGAAGAAGGGAAATGGGATTGGAATGGAAGGAAGGAAGCAAAAGAAGACAGGCAGGAAAGATGAAAGGAAGGAAGGGATGACTGATAGAAAGAAGGGAAATGCGAATGAATAGAAGGAAGGAGGGAAAGTGGGCCAGATTGGACCCCTCGGCGGGCCAGTTCTGGCCCACGGGCCTCATGTTTGACCTCCCTGCTGTAGATGAAGGGAGAGAGAGAGAGAGAGAGAGAAGGAGAGGGGGAGGATGAGGTTTGGAGTTGGCAGGCAGAGCGAGAGATGAAGGGGAAGGAAAAAAGTAGGAGGGAGGGGAAAAAGTCTGGGGTTGGACGGACGGATGGAGAGAGAGAGAGACAGAGAGAGGGAGAGAGAGAGGGAGAGAGAGAGAGAGAGAGAGGTGGAGAGAGAGGAGAGAGGGAGAGGGGGAGGGAGAGGGAGAGGGAGAGGGAGAGGGAGGGAGAGGGAGGGAGAGGGAGAGGGAGAGGGAGAGAGAGGGAGAGGGAGAGAGAGGGGGAGGGAGGAAATGAGAGGAAGAGCGGAGGTCTAGGGTTATGGCAAGCAGGCTGCCCTCTAATCTGATCAGCATGGTTTGGGGTGTGGCCTCCTGCTCGCTGTCAGTTCACACACTGAAAACACAGAAGAAGAGAGGAGACGCAGCCAGATAAGAGAAGAAGAAGAGAGGAGTAGGAGTAGAAGGAGAGAGAAGACGCAGCCAGATAAGAGAAGAAGAAGTAGAAGAGAGGAGAGGAGTAGAAGGAGAGAGAAGAAGAAGAGAGGACAGAGGAGAAGAAGAGAGGAGAGAGAGGAGAGGAGAAGAAGAAAAGACTGGAAAACAGAAGAAGAAGAGAGGAGAAGGAGAGAGGAGAGGAAAGAAGAAGAAGAGGAGAGAAGAAGAAGAGAAGACTGGAAAGGAGAAGAAGGAGAGGGAGAAGAGAAGAAGAGGAGAGAAGAAGAAGGAGAAGGAGAACAAGAAGAAAACAGAAGAAGGAGAGGGAGAAGAGAAGAAGAGGAGAGAAGAAGAAGGAGAAGGAGAACAAGAAGAAAACAGAAGAAGGAGAGGAAGAGAAGAGAGGAGAGGAGGATGAATGGAGGACAAGAAAAGGAGGTTTAATTGAAGTTGAATTGAATGGACCTGGATGAATAACTCTGCCAGAGAGAGAGAGGAAGAAAGAGAGAGAGAGAGAGAGAGAGAGGAAGAAAGAAAGAGAGAGAGAGAGAGCGAGGTGTGTAAGTACCAGCATGACTCACAGCTGTGTGTTTATATGAGGCTCGTTCCTCCTTCTGTTCATGTAGGAGGTGATTTTTTAACACTCAGTTAAAGTTGCTCCTTTTTGAAGGAAGGAGAGAGGGAAGGAAGGAAGGAAGGGAAGGAAAGGGGGGAAGAAGGAAGAAGGAGGGAAGGAAGGAAGGAGGGAGGAGAGAAAGGGAGAAGGAGGTAAGGAACAAGGAAGGAAAGGAGGGAGAGAAGGACGAAGGAAGGAAGGAGGGAGGAAGAAGGAAGGAAGGAAGGAGGGAGGAAGTGACAGATGAAATAAATGAAAACTCAGTGATGAAAGGTTTGTTCTGTGCAGCCGAGCTTCAGCCAGGTCTGACACTCCGTTCAAGTTGCTGCTTTTTGTCCCACTGACTGACTGACTGATTTTAATTTGCTGCTCTGAATCTGGAAGGAAGAAAGGAAGGAAGAAAGGAAAAGAGGGAGAAAGGAAAGGAGGAAGGAAGGAGGGAGAGAGGGAGGGAGAAAGGATGGAGGGAAGAAGGAAGGAAAGAAGGGAAGGAAAGGGGGGAAAGAGGAAGGAAGGAAAGAAGGAAGGAAAAGGACAAATGAAGGGAAGGAGGGAGGGAGGAAGGAAGGAAGAAAGGAAAGGAGGGAGGGAAGGAAGGAGAGGGAGGGAGGGGGGGAAGGAAGGGAGGGAGGGAAGAAGGAAGGAGGGAGGAAAGAAGCAAAGAGGAAGGAAGGAAAGGAGGGAGGAATGAAGGAAAGTAGGGAAGGAAAGGGGAGAAGAAGGAATAAGGAAGGAAGGAGGGAAGGGAAGCCTGAATATGACAGTGAATCTGTGTCATTTTGGATAATGAGTTGAAAGACAGTCATGTGATTAGATTAGTTCGGTTGTGAGCTGAGTGGAAATGAAGAGAGACACGTTTAGTTTGTCGACAATTGGAAAGTTTGATCTCATTTAACGTACAAATAAAATCATTATAGACGTTTTCTAACTCTCCCAACTTTGCTTTAAAATACATCAAATGAACTTGTAACATTTAAAGCTGCACTTATTAATACTTTAAGCTTTAAAAAAAATGGATTAATTGACTCTTATTTTGAAATTAATCACAGCTTTTTGGCACCAGATGACTTTTTACGTATCATCTTTATGGTCTGTATAAACTGTGTCTCCAGCAGCAGCAGCAGCAGCAGCCAGCTGTGGTCATTTAAATACTAACCTCTGATTAAGTTCCTGGCGTCAAACAGCTGATCGGAAAACTTAGCAACTAGCAGGTGAAGAAAGGGAAATATGGAGCAGTCAGATGTTTCCCGAAGGAAGGAAGACTGATGGAAAGAAGGGAAATAGATTAGAATGGAAGGAAGGAAGGAAGGAAGGAAGGTTAGCTCGTGTTCTGCTGCAGAACGATCCGTCTGGATGTATTAAAATTAAAATTCGGCACCGCTTGATTTAATGTGAAACAATACTCGGTAGTACCACTAACCCTCCTGTTGTCCACGAGTCAAGGAAGGGAGGGAGGAGGAGGAGGAGGAGGGAAGAGGGAGGAAAAGAGGGAGGAAGAAGGAAAGAGAGAAAGGAAGGAAAGGAGGGAGGAAAGAAGGACGGAGAGGGAGGAAGGAAGGAAGGAAAGGAGGAAAGAAGGACGGAGAGGGGGGAGGAAGAAGGAAGGGAAGGAGGAAGAAGGAAGGAAATGA
>NC_070594.1:3465816-3478316 GCF_027409825.1 Scomber japonicus | reverse complement strand
AAATAAAATAAGAGCAGAGTAGCTTTTAGTTTCTTTATGAACACTGACTGTGACTGTTACTGAGTGTATGAACATATTAAACATATTAAAACTTTCTTTCCTCCCCCCTTCCTTCCTCCCTCCCTCCTACCTTCCTTCTCTCCGTCCTTCCTTCCTTCCTTCCTTCCTTCCTTCCTTCCTTCCATCCTTCTGTCCTTCCTTCCTTCCATCCTTCCATCATTCATTCATTCCTTCCTTCCTTCCTTCCTTCCTTCTTTCCATCCTTCCATTATTACTTCCTTCCTTCCTTCCTTCCTTCCATCCTTCCATCATTCCTTCCTTCCTTCCTTCCTTCCTTCCATCATTCATTCCTTCCTTTCTTCCTTCCTTCCTTCCTTCCATCATTCATTCTTTCTTCCCTTCCTCCCTCCTTCTCTCTTTCTTTCCTCCCCCCTACCTTCCTCCCTTCTTTCTTTCCTCTGTCCTTCCTTCCTCCCTCCCTCCTACCTTCCTTCTCTCCGTCCTTCCGTCCTTCCTTCCTTCCATCCTTCCTCCCTCCCTTCCTGCTTTTCTAGTTGTTTATGAACACTGACACTGACTGTTACAGTTACTGTTACTGTTAGTGTATGACCATATTAAACATATTAAACATATAGTGAAGAGCACGCTGCGTCTCATCACTCTAAATATGTCAGCGGCTAAAAAAAGGTTCAAACAGAAGCTCAGATCTGCTGCGTGTCTCCTCATGAACATCCATTAAGATATACTAAAGACTCTCAATGTTCTCTTTATGCTGCTGATTAACACACACACACACACACACACACACACACACACACACACACACACACACACACACACACACACACACACACACACACACACACACACACTCCAGAAATATCATGTCGTCTCCTCCTTCTGTCTTTAAGGGTTGAGTACAATACACACATGCATTTATTATTAGATTAAATCAAGGAAGGAAAGGAGGAAGGAAGGAAAGACAAAAGGAATCAAGGAAGGGTGGACAGAAGGAAGGAAGGGTGGAAAGAGGGAGGGAGGGAAGACAAGAAAGATGGAGGGAGGAAGGAAGGAAGAAAGGGAGGAAGGAAGGAAGGGTGGAGAGTAAGGGAAGGAAGGAAGGAAGGAAGGGAGGAAGGAAAGGAGGAAGGAAGGAAAGAAGGGAGGGAGGAAGGACAAAAGGAATGAAGGAAGGGTGGACAGAAGGAAGGAAGGGTGGAAAGAGGGAGGGAGGGAAGACAAGAAAGATGGAGGGAGGGAGGAAGGAAGAAAGGGAGTAAGGAAGGAAGGGTGGAGAGTAAGGGAAGGAAGGGGGGAGGAAAGATGGAAGGAAGGAAGGAGGGAGGGAGGGAGCGAAGAAAAGAAAGATGGGGGAAGGAAGGAGGGAAGGAAAGGAAGGAAGGAAGAGAAGAAAGATGGATGGAGGGAGGAAGGAAGAAAGGAACGAAGGAAAGGAGGGAGGAAGGGAAGAAAGAAAGGAAGGAAAGAAGGGAGGGAGGAAGGACAAAAGGAATGAAGGAAGGGTGGACAGAAGGAAGGAAGGGTGGAAAGAGGGAGGGAGGGAAGACAAGAAAGATGGAGGGAGGAAGGAAGGAAGAAAGGGAGGAAGGAAGGAAGGAAGGGTGGAGAGTAAGGGAAGGAAGGAAGGAAGGGGGGGAGGAAAGACGGAAGGGAGGAAGGAAGGAAGGAAGGAGGGGTGGAAAGAGGGAGGGAGGGAGGGAAGACAAGAAAGATGGAGGGAGGAAGGAAGGAAGAAAGGGAGGAAGGAAGGAAGGGTGGAGAGTAAGGGAAGGAAGGAAGGAAGGAAGGGGGGGAGGAAAGATGGAAGGGTGGAGAGTAAGGGAAGGAAGTACAGAAGGAAGGAGGGAAGGAAGAGAAGAAATAAATATGGAGGGAGGAAGGAAGGAAGGAAGAGAAGAAAGATGGAAGGAAGGAAGGAAGGAAGGAAGGAAAGGAGGGAGGAATAAAGAAAGGAAGGAAAGTTCAAACAGAAGCTCAGATCTGCTGCGTGTCTCCTCATGAACATCCATTAAAATATACTAAAGACTCTCAATGTTCTCTTTATGCTGCTTATTAACACACACACACACACACACACACACACACACACACACACACACACACACACACACACACACACACACACACACACACACACTCCTTTTGTTAATAATATAAAAGCTCACTTCTGTCTTTAAGGATTGAGCTCATACACACATGCATTTATTATTAGATTAAATCAAGGAAGGGAGGGAGGGAGGAAAGGAGGGAGGGAGGAAGCAGGAAGGGAAGGAAGGAAAGGAGGGAGGGAGGGAGGGAGGGAGGGAGGAGGAAGGGAGGAAGAAGAAAGGAAAGGAGGGAGGGAGGAAGGAAGGATGGAAGGAAGGGAGGGAGGGAGGAAGAAGGAAGGAAGGAAAGGAGGGAGGGAGGGAGGAAGGAAGGAGGGAAGGGAGCAAGGAAGGATGGAAGGAAGTGAGGAAAGAAGTATGGAAGGAGGGGAAGAACAAAGGAAAAATTAAAGAAAAAGGAAGGAAGGGAGGAAGGAAGGGTGGAAAGAAGGAAGGAGGGAGTAAGGAAGGGAGGAGGGAAGGGAGGAAGGGAGGGAGGAGAGAGGAAGGAGGGAAGGAGGACAGAAGAAAGGCAGGAAAGAAAGGAATGAAGGACAGAAGAAAGGAAGGAAGGGTGGAAAGAAAGAAGGAAGAAGGAGGGAAGGAAAGGTGGGGAAAAAGGGAGGGAGGAAGGACAGATGGAAGGAAGGAAGGAAAGGAGGGAGGACGGAAAGAAGGAAGGAGGGAGGAAGGAAAGACAGATGGGGTCAATTTGACCCAGGAGGACGACAGGAAGTTTAAAATCCTCCTTTTTTAATCAGATTCAGTGAAAACCACAAAGATGTTCTGAGTTAATCTAGTTAATCTAGTTAATTTAGTTAATCTAGTTAATCTAGTTAATCTAGTTAATTTAGTTAATCTAGTTAATCTAGTTAATCTAGTTAATCTAGTTAATTTAGTTAATCTAGTTAATCTAGTTAATCTAGTTAATCTAGTTAATCTAGTTAATTTAGTTAATCTAGTTAATCTAGTTAATCTAGTTAATTTAGTTAATTTAGTTAATTTATTCGTAATTGTTGATAAAAAGCTTGAGACAGTTTATATTTAGTGTGACTTGATGTTTCTCACGTTCTCCTCGTTACCTCTAAACTCCTCCAGCTGTTTACTCTGTCTGCTAACACACTGCTTATTCACTCTGTGTGTGTGTGTGTGTGTGTGTGTGTGTGTGTGTGTGTGTGTGTGTGTGTCTCTCTCTCTCTCTCTGTGTGTCTGTGTGTCTCTCTCTCTCTGTGTGTGTGTGTGTGTATGTGTGTGTGTGAGTGTGAGTGTGAGTCTCTGTGTGTGTGTGTGTGTGTGTGTCTCTCTCTGTATGTGTGTGTGTGTGTGTGTGTGTGTGTGTCTCTCTCTCTCTATGTGTGTGTGTGTGTGTGTGTCTCTCTCTGTGTGTGTGTGTGTGTGTGTGTGTCTCTCTCTCTCTATGTGTGTGTGTGTGTGTGTGTGTCTGTGTGTCTCTCTCTCTGTGTCTGTGTGTCTCTCTCTGTGTGTGTGTGTGTGTGTGTGTCTCTCTCTGTGTGTGTGTGTCTCTCTCTGTGTCTGTGTGTGTGTCTCTCTGTGTGTGTGTGTGTGTGTGTGTCTCTCTGTGTGTGTGTGTGTGTGTGTGTGTCTCTCTCTCTCTCTGTGTGTGTGTGTGTGTGTGTGTGTGTGTGTGTGTGTGTGTCTCTCTCTCTCTCTCTCTCTGTGTGTGTGTGTGTGTCTCTCTCTGTGTGTGTGTGTGTGTCTCTCTCTCTCTCTCTCTGTGTGTGTGTGTGTGTCTCTCTCTCTCTCTCTCTGTGTGTGTGTGTGTGTCTCTCTCTCTCGCTGTGTGTGTGTGTGTCTCTCTCTCTGTGTGTGTGTGTGTGTGTGTGTGTGTGTGTGTGTGTGTGTGTGTGTGTCTCTCTCTCTGTGTGTGTGTGTGTGTGTGTGTGTGTACTAAGTATATATTTGGCGTTTGGTGTGAGATCATCTGTTTTTCCAGCTAAAGGAGGTCAGAAGGAGGTTTTTAGGTTGGTCATAGAGTCCCGTACCTATAATGTACCGGGGAAAGTGTGTGTGTGTGTGTGTGTGTGTGCGTCATCCTCCCAAACACACACACACACACACACACACACACACACACACACACTCGTCAGGCCTCTTTTAGAGCAGCTGCAACCAGTTTGACATCAAATACTTGAACCAGACAAACTAAACAGAGAGAGAGAGTGATGCTGTTGGATTGGTTTATACCACGAGGAGGAGGAGGAGGAGGAAGAGGAGGAGGAGGAAGAGGAGGAGGAGGAGGAGGAGAAGAAGAAGAAGAAAGCTGCAGGTCTATAACAATAAAATAAACAGAAGGAAGGAAGAAAAGATAGAGATTTCTCTCTCCCTCCTTCCTTCTTTCCTCCCTCCGACCTTCCTTTTTTCCTTTCCTCTCTTCCTTCCTTTCCTCCCTCCATTCCTTTCTTCTTCCTTTCTCCCTTCCCTCTTTTCCTTCCTTCCTTCTTTCCTTTCCTTTCCTCTCTTCTTTCCTTTCCTCTCTTCCTTCCTTTCCTCCCTTCCCTCCTTCCTTCCTTCCTCCTTTCCTTTCTTCTTCCTTTCTCTCTCCCTTCCCTCCTTCCTTTCCTCCCTCCTTCCTTCTTCCCTTTTCCTCCCTTCCTTCCTTCTTCTTCCTTCCTTTCCTTCATCCTCCCTCCTTGCCATAATCTCCCAGCTCTAGCTTCAATATCTCTTATTTTTAGGTTAGTTCAGATCATATTGACTTTAGAGTATTAATATAAATCTGTATCTTCCTCAGTAGACGTGTGAGTGTTGGTCTAAATACACCTGTGTGGAGGGAAGGAAGGAAAGAGATAGAAGGAAGTAAAGACAGGTGGAAAGAAGGAGGGAGAAAGAAAGAAAGGACAGAAGGAAGGATAGAAGGAAGGAAGAAAGGAAGGAAAGACAGACAGATGGAAGGAAGGAAGGAGAAAGTAAGAAAGGACCGAAGGAAGGAGGGAGAAAGAAAGAAAGGACAGAAGGAAAGAAGGAAAGACAGATGGAAGGAAGAAAGGACAGAAGGAAGGAAGGAAGGAAAAAGAAAGAAAGGACAGAAGGAAAGAAGGAAAAACAGATGGAAGGAAACAAGGAAGGAAAGACAGCTGGAAGGAAGGAAGGAAAGACAGAAGGAAGGAAGGAAGGAAGGAAGGAGAGAGAAAAAAAGAAAGAAAGGACAGAAGGAAGGAAGGAAAGACAGATGGATGGATGGAAGGAAGGAAGGAGAAAGGACAGAAGGAAGGAAGGAAGGAGAGAAAGAAAGAAAGAAAGAAAGAAAGAAAGGATAGACAGATGGAAGGAAGAAAGGACAGAAGGAAGGAAGGAAAGACAGATGGAAGGAAGGAAGGAAGGAAAGATTGAAAGAGATGGAAGGAAGGAAGGACAGAATGAAAGACAGATGGATGGAAGGGAAGACAGAAGGAAGGATGGAAAAAGAAAGAGAGGACCGAAGGGAGGAAGGAAGGAAGGAAAGAGAAAGAAGAAAGACAGGAAGGACTGAAGGAAGTAAAAAGAAAGAAAGAAAGAAAGATTGAAGGAACAGAAGACAGGTTCAATTAATCGTGATTTAGACTTTTACCATAGACGTTCGGATGTGTGTCTAAATATCTAACTCTGTGTGTGTGTGTGTGTGTGTGTGTGTTTCCCTCCTAGCTGAAGACACGTTCCTGTCGGCCATCATCAACTACACCAACAGCTCCACGGTCCACTTCAAGCTGTCTCCCACCTACGTGCTGTACATGGCCTGCCGCTTCGTCCTGTCTCCCGCCTACCGGCCCGACACCTCGCCGTCGGAGCGCACGCACAAAGTCATCGCCATCGTCAACAAGATGGTGAGCATGATGGAGGGAGTCATCCAGGTCAGTACCCACACTTTAAATATCTAATATATGACGTCATCGATTCATTTCTGCATCATCTTCACTTAGTGCTGGGCGGTAGGATCAAAAAAATGTGTACCACACTGTGTTTTTCAAAATAAAAGCGGTTGTTTCACGGTATATGACGGTATTGGAAGGATGGAAGGCAGGAAGGAAAGGAGGGAGGAAGGGAGGAAGGGAGGGACGAGGAAGGAAAGAGGGAAGGGAGAGAGGAAGGAGGAAGGAAAGAGGGAAGTGAGAGAGGAAGGAGGAAGGAAAGAGGGGAGGGAGAGAGGAAGGAGGAAGGAAAGAGGGGAGGGAGGGAGGGAGGAAGGAGGGAGGGATGAAGAAGGAAGGAAAGGAGGAAAGGAGGAAGAAGGAAGGAAAGGAGGAAAAGGAAGGAAGGCAGGGAGGATGAAGGAAGGAAGGGAGGAAGAAGGATGGAAGGGAGGATGAAGGAAGGAAGGACAGAGGGAAGGAAGGGAGGGAGGAAGAATATCACGGTATTGGAAGGCAGAAAGGAAAGGAGGGAGGGAGGGAAGGAGGAAGGGAGGAAGAAGAAAGGATGGAAGGGAGGAAGAAGAAAGGGAGGAAGGAAAGGAGGTAGTAGGAAGGAAGGGAGGAAGGAAAGGAGGTAGTAGGAAGGAAGGGAGGAAGGAAAGGAGGTAGTAGGAAGGAAGTGAGGAAGGAAAGGAGGTAGTAGGAAGGGAGGAAGGAAAGGAGGTAGAAGGAAGGAAAGAGGGAAGGAAAGGAGGAAGAAGGAACGGAAGAAATGAAAGGAGGGAGGGGGTGGAAAGAAGGAAGGAAGTAAGGAAAGAGGGAAGGAAGGAAGGAAGGAAGGGTGGAAGGAAAGGAGGGAGAAAGGAACAGTCAAAACAGACGGGGTCAATGTGACCCGAGAGAACGACAGGAAGGTTCATGATAATAAGAAGAGCACAATAACAAAAGTTTTATTTTGAAAGCTCAGACAGGAAGCCGCCCAGCACTACCCCTTCACCCTCATTAAACTCTAACTCATGTATTTAACACATTGATAACCTTTTATTTTTGTAACTGGTGTTTTATTTACTACTTCCTGTTAACTGTTTTCTTATAAACTACCTCACAACGACTCCTCGTAGTTTGGTTTGTGAGTTTTTTCTCTCCACAGTTTTTACCCTCCGTCATCTCTTTTACTTTTGTCTCGTGTCTTTTTGTCTCTTCCTGTTTTATATGCATGTGGTGTGAAGCCTGGTATAACGTGATAATGTTAGTTTGGTTTTATTTTGAAGGAATTGACTAGTTTTAGTTTGTTTTTTATTTTGAAGGAATTGACCAGTTTTAGTTCAGTTTTATTTTGAAAGAATTGACTAGTTTTAGTTTGGTTTTTATTTTGAAGGAATTGACTAGTTTTAGTTCGGTTTTATTTTGAAGGAATTGACTAGTTTTAGTTTGTTTTTTATTTTGAAGGAATTGACTAGTTTTTAGTTTGGTTTTATTTTGAAGGAATTGAGTAGTTTTAGTTCGGTTTTATTTTGAAGGAATTGACTAGCTTTAGTTCAGTTTTATTTTGAAGGAATTGACTAGTTTTAGGTCTGTTTTATTTTGAAGGAATTGAGTAGTTTGAGTTTAGTTTTATTTTGAAGGAATTAACTAGTTTTAGTTTAGTTTTATTTTGAAGGAATTGACTAGTTTTAGTTTGTTTTTTATTTTGAAGGAATTGACTAGTTTTAGTTTGGTTTTATTTTGAAGGAATTGACTAGTTTTAGTGTGTTTTTTATTTTGAAGGAATTGACTAGTTTTAGTTTGGTTTTATTTTGAAGGAATTAACTAGTTTTAGTTTAGTTTTATTTTGAAGGAATTGACTAGTTTCAGTTTAGTTTTATTTTGAAGGAATTGACTAGTTTTTAGTTCGGTTTTATTTTGAAGGAATTGACTAGTTTCAGTTTAGTTTTATTTTGAAGGAATTAACTAGTTTTAGTTTGGTTTTATTTTGAAGGAATTGACTAGTATTATTTTGGTTTTATTTTGAAGGAATTGACTAGTTTTAGTTTGGTTTTATTTTGAAGGAATTGACTAGTTTTTAGTTCGGTTTTATTTTGAAGGAATTGACTAGTTTCAGTTTAGTTTTAGTTTTTCAGGTATTAAGAGAAAGCCTTGACTTGTAGACGCTGAAAAGGATGAAAGGATGTCTGACACTAAATATAGTTTATCATCAAGTCCTTTTAATTTCATTCTTTAATCACGAAGATGAACTTTTCAAATTTGTGGGATTTTTCCCTTTTTTAGTTTTATGCCACAAATGTTCCCATCAGTCCTCATCATATTTAATCTCATCTATCAGTAAGTCGTACTCCAAGTAGTCTCATATAGGGCTGTGGAGTTTTCGTCCTGCAACTTTAGCCATTTCTCGCAAATCATAAAATCCCCGCTAAGCACCTTCTTCATTATATCCAATATGGCAGAAGTTCGTTGTCAATCTGCTACACTTGTTACTTTTCCTTTCCTAAACTTTATTTTATTTTAAAGAAAGACTGCACTTCTATCGTTTCGTTTTCTAATTTGGTTCGTTTGTAGTCATGAGTCCAGTCTTAAATTTCAAAATGACTGTTTGTATCTCTGATTATTGTCACTTGTAACTGTCTGTAACTACTTTATATTGTCTAAAACTGATATTATTGTCATTTGAAGATAAAATTATACAACTGATAATTACGTTATTATACGATAAGTAAATAATTATTATGACAGGCATAAATTAAGTCTGATATCATTAACACGTCACATCATTAACTGCTTTTAAATGTTTCTTAAAGCAGAATAATGAAGTTCAGATTCATAGAGAAACACAGGATTTGACTTTTCTTTCATTCTCAGACTCAATAAAACTAAAATGTTTTATTTGTTTAGCTCTCTGCCAGCTATTCATCACCGCTGGTATGCAGCTAAGTTATGACAGAAAACACACACACACATTATCCACACACAAACACACATTATACACACACACACACACTACACACATTATACACAGACACACACACACACACACACACACATATACACCCACACACACGGCAGACTGTAAGAAGCTATTTCAGTCTCTGTGTGTGTGTGTGTGTGTGTGTGTGTGTGTGTGTGTGTGTGTGTGTGTGTGTGTCTCTGTGTGTGTGTCTGTGTGTGTGTGTGTGTGTGTGTGTGTGTGTGTCTACTCTGTGTGTGTGTGTAGTAAGATATTTGAAGTTTTATAGAGTTTCAGCAGAAATATGTTTTAACTCTGGAGGAATGTGGGGAAGTTCCAGCGTTGTGAAGCTTCAGTTTGTTAGTCAGGAGATTAATTAACTCTAAGTATAAACCCACTAATCCAACACAACACAAGATATTATTAACCCTTTAAAACAGGAAACGAGCACAAGATCACACTCTTTAACACAACTACACACAGAGCATGATAGACTTTATTGGATGGAACGAGGGAGGGAGGAAGAAAGAAGGAAAGGAGGAAGGAAAGAGGGAAGGACAGAGGAAATAAGGAAGAAGGAAAGGAGGGAGGAAGAAAGACGGAAGGAAAGCAGGGAGGAATAATGGAGGAAGAAGGAAGGAAGGAAGGAAAGGAGGGAGGGAGGGAGGGAGATGGAAGGAAAGGAGGAAGGATGGGAGAGGGAAGAAGGAAGGAAAGGAGGGAGGGAAGAAGGAAGGAAAGGAGGGAGGAAGGGGGAAGGAAGGAAAGGAGGGAGAGAGGAAGAAAAAGGAGAAGGAAGGAAAGGAGGGGGAGGGGGAGAGAGGGAGAGGGAGAGAGGGAGGAATGAAAGGAGGGAGAGAGGGAGGAAGGATGGGAGGGAAGAAGGAAGGAAAGGAGGGGGGGAGGGAGGAAGGGGGGAAGGAAGGAAAGGAGGGAGGAAGGGAAGGGAGGAAAGGAGGGAGGGAGGAAGGAAAGGATGGAGAAGAAGGAAGGTAGGGAGGGAGGGAGGAAGGAAAGGATGGGAGGGAGGGAAGGGAGGAAGGATGGGAGGGAAGAAGGAAGGAAAGGAGGGGGGGAGGAGGGGAGGAAGGATGGAGGGAGGGAGGGAGGGAGGAAGAAGGAAAGGAGGAAGGGAGGAAGGAAGGCGGGAAGGCGAGAGAAAGCGAGGAAGGAAAGGACAGGAAGGAAGACTAGTGAGGGCGATGGACGATTTTTTTGGCACCTTCTTTGTTTAAAGTCTCTAAACTACTGTTAAATTTTATTTTGACATTCATTCCTTTTATTTAACGACCTGATGCATGAACCTTTTATACAGCTTCACACATCGTTGAGTTCTCCTTAATAATCTAACTCGTTTTATTTCATTTTATTTCTAAACTCTCTAACATGTAAACCTCCACTGCCTTTAAACTCATAAAAATAACCCAAAAACACCCCGCCAAAATAAAATACAACCTTTGAATGTGGTGATGTCAGAGTTCAGTTCATCTTTAAAAGTGTTTTTTTTTTAATATTTGTTTTAATGTTAATTTAAAGAGAGATTTAATACGGCTTTACATTGTGAACCATGACCATGTGTGTGTGTCATAGTGTGTGGTGTGTGTGTGTGTGTGTGTGTGTGTGTCATAGTGTGTGTGTGTGTGTGTCATAGTGTGTGTGTTAAAGTGTGTGTGTGTGTGTGTGTGTGTGTGTTACATGGCCGTGTCCATACTGTAGCTGTTGACGTGTTTTCTCTCTGTCCTGTGAACGTTTCCTCCTCCTCCTCCTCCTCCTCCTCCTCCTCTTCCTCCTCCTCCTCCTCCTCCTCCTCTCCTCTCTTCCTCCTCCTTCTTCCATCCAGGATATTCCTGAAGGGGATCAGGTAGGATAGCACAAACAGCACACCATGATACGGCTGCTGCAGACTCATTTACCTCCTTCTTTCTCTTTCCTTCTCCTGCTTTCTCTCTGTCTCTCTCTCCTCTCTGTCTCTCTCTCTCTCTCTCTCTCTCTCTCTCTCTCTCTCTCTCTCTCTCTCTCTCTCTCTCTCTCTCTCTCTCTCTCTCTCTCTCTCTCTCTGTCTCTGTCTCTGTCTCTCTGTCAGGTTGAGCGATATGAATAAAATAACTACTGACACTGTGATTGATGCAGGATGAGATATATTAGACAGTTTGTACAGTTGTACATTTTCCATTTTCTGCCTTTTTAAAGAAACTAAATACAGAAAAGTCTATATTTAAACTCAGTTACCGTCCTCTTCCACTTATCCGGGTCGGGTTGCGGGGGCAGCAGCCTAAGCAGGAATCCCAGACTTCCTCTCCCCAGCCACTTCCTCCAGCTCTTCCCGGGGGATCCCGAGGCGTTCCCAGGCCAGCCGAGAGACATAGTCACTCCAGTGTGTCCTGGGTCTCCTACCGGTGGGACGGGCCCTGAACACCTCACCAGGGAGGCGTCCAGGAGGCATCCTGACTAGATGCCCGAGCCACCTCTGACCGACATCCTCCCCACCATCGTAGCCAGCTCACCACCAGGTGGTGATCAGTTGACAGCTCCGCCCCTCTCTTCACCCGAGTGTCCAAGACATGAGGCCGCAAGTCCGACGACACGACTACAAAGTCAATCATCGAACTGCGGCCTAGGGTGTCCTGGTGCCAAGTGCACATATGGACACCCTTATGCTTGAACATGGTGTTCGTTATGGACAATCTGTGACGAACGCACCGCTCGGGTTCAGATCGGGGGGGCCGTCCCTCCCAATCACACCCTTCCAGGTCTCACTGTCGTTGCCAACGTGAGCGTTGAAGTCCCCCAGCAGAACGAGGGAATCCCCAGAGGGAGACTCTCCAGACCCCCCTCCAAGGAGTCCAAGAAGGGTGGATACTCTCAGCTGCTGTTTGGACCATAGGCACAAACAACAGTCAGGATCCGTCCCCCCACCCGAAGGCGGAGGGAGGCCACCCTCTCGTCTACCGGGGTAAACTCCAACATACAGGCACCAAGCCGGGGGGCAATAAGTATTGCCACCCCTGCCCGGCGCCTCTCACCAGTGGCAACTCCAGAGTGGACGAGAGTCCAACCCCTCTCGAGGAGACTGGTTCCAGAGCCCTTGCTGTGCGTCGAGGTGAGGCTGACCACCAGCTCAGGCTCCTTCCCCACCAGAGAAGTGACGTTCCACGTCCCTAGAGCTAGCTTCTGCAGCCGAGGATCGGACCACCAAGGTCCCCACCTTCGGCTGCCGCCACAAGAAAGACACATAAAACATATACGTCTCTAGAAATAAAAAGAAAGAGCATAAAAGCTATATAGAAGTGTAGATTGCATTTTAAATTGCACAAGTATATTGCACAGGCCCAGGAGACAATATAATATAATATAATATGGTACGAGGTATGTCAGGACATTAAACTACTTTTTATTTTGAAAAGCTGCACATCTTTTGCATCCAAACAGACATTTTTAAAATCATTCTGTTAAAAGAAAATAGTTGAAATAAAACCTTTTCCTTTGAAGGCAAACCAGATTACAAATTACTGATTTATTAATTAATATTTTTAATAAAATCATGTCGCTCAACCTCATCCACCTCTTCTCTCTCTTCTCTCTCTCTCACTGCCTCACTTCATC
>NC_070594.1:3439440-3465316 GCF_027409825.1 Scomber japonicus | reverse complement strand
CATACATGCATTTGTGTGTCTCTGTGTATATGCGTATGTGTGTGTGTGTGTGTGTGTGTGTAAAGAGTTAAACCGAAAGCACAGCAGCAGCTTTTTAAACGTATGTGTGCATGCTTATATATGTGTGTGTACATGCATTCGTGTGTGTGTGTGTGTGTGTGTGTGTGTGTGTGTGTGTGTGTGTGTGTGTGTGTGTGCAGCAGCTTTTCAATAACACTACAACTATATTTAACTTAATATAACATTTCTGCAGAAGACGACAGGAAATCAAAAAATAACCTGGTTGTTTTTAACTCGCCTGCTGAGACTGAGCTCGTGTGTGTGTGTGTGTGTGCGTACGGCTGTGTGTGTGTGTGTGTGCGTACGGCTGTGTGTGTGTGTGTGTGTGTACGGCCGTGTGTGTGTGTGTGTGTGTTGAGCGACAGAAAAGGCTGCTGCTGCTTTTTAAATAGAGCGGCTTTCAGTGTGTTGAGTCTGACAGCAGCGGCTCAGAGACTAAACAGTGACGCTGCACAGAGAGTTCTGGACGGCTCTGCAACAAAAACCTGCTCTGCTATAGTGTCGCTCTCTCTGTGTGTGTGTGTGTATCACTGTGTGTGTGTGTGTGTGTGTGTGTATTGTTCACACACAGGCGTCTGCATTGACTGAAGCTGGGAAATGATGCATCTCACTGCTGGTCCTGTATTAATAGAAAGTGCACAGGTTGACTAAAAGAGAAGCTGTGAGCTGAGAGTCGATGCTACGCTAGCTGTTAGCTGCTAGCTGTTAGCTGCTAACACTCTGCTGCTGGTTTATAACTTTTATAACTTTATATTTGATGAGTTTAAGTTTATATCTGGAAGGAAGAGAGAGAGATTGGAGGGTTTTCTAAGCTTAACACACTCATAGTGTAAAAGAAGTCAACGTTAATCTCCTAATAAATGATTATTAATGGGTTATTGTCACTGGGTTGATGGCCGGTGTGAACAGTGGCGCCACCTGCTGGATGAAATCAATCAGTTTAGACTCAAACAGACGAGACAGGAAGTTAATAAACTCCTTTTAAGCTTCCTGTTTTGACTGTTCCTCCCTTCCTTCCTTCCTTCTTTCTTTCCTCCCCCCTACCTTCCTCCATTCCTTCTTTCCTCTGTCCTTCTTTCCTTCCTTCCTCCCTTCCTCCCTTCCTCTTTTCCTTTCTCCTACCCTCCCTCCTTCCTTCCTTCTTTCCTCCCCCCTACCTTCCTCCATTCCTTCTTTCCTCTGCCCTTCTTTCCTCCCTCCCTCCTACCTACCTTCCTTCCTCCCTCCTTCCTTCTTTCCTTCCTCCCTCCTTCCTTCTTTCCTCCCTCCCTCCTACCTTCCTTCCTTCCTCCCTTCCTCTTTTCCTTTCCTTTCCTCCGTCCTAAAAAACAATTCATGAGTTCATTCAGCGGTCTTCATCCCTCTTCATCATCATCACTGAGCAGCTGACTCCTGAACATTAAACAGTTTGATGGACTCAGATAAATAATAGATTCATTACAGTGATGATTAATTTATCAGAGCTCCACCTGTCCTTCTTCTTCCTCCCTTCCTTCCTTCCGTCTGTCCTTCCTCCCTCCTTCTCTCTGTCTTTCCTTCCTCTCCCTTTCCTCCCTTCCTTCCTTCCTCTTTTCCTTCTTCTTCCTCCCTTCCGTCCTTCCTTCCTCCCTTCCTTCTTTCCTTCCTGCCTCCTTTCCTTCCTTCTTCCTCCCTTCCATCCTTCGTTCCTCCCTTCCTTCTTTCTTCCTCCCTTCTTTCCTTCCTTCTTCTTTTCCTTTCTCCATCCTCCTTTCCTCCATCCTTTCGTCCGTCCTTCCTTCCTTCCTCTTTCCTTTCTCCTTCCCTCCTTCCTTGCTTCCTTCTTTACATCCTTTCTCCCTTCCTCTTTTCCTTTCTCCCTCCTACCTTCCTTCCTTCTTTCCTCCATCCTTTCCTCCGTCCTTCCTTCCTTCCCTTTGTCCTTCCTTCCTTCCTTCCTCTTTTTCTTTCTCCTTCCCTCCTTCCTTCTTCTTTACATCCTTTCTCCTTCCTCCCTTCCTCCCTTCCGTCTGTCCTTCCTAGGAGCTTTTCCTAGTCTGAATAATGAACATGTTACCTGTTGTTGCACCTCAGAGTCTCATACCGGCTGGATTTCGACTTTTCTTTTTCTTTTCTTTTTTCAAAATAAAAGCACAGCAGCACAGTTTGATGTCTTACTTTGACTAACAAATTTCCTGTTGGGGGGGGGGGGACCCTGCACGTACGGGCCAGACGGGTTATGTAATTCTGTTTTAAGGCTCTTTTTTTTTTCTATCAACAAAAAAATGTCTCCTTTTATGGAGTAAAATCACGTGGATCAAACATCTGTCTGTGAAGCCAAAAAAAAAAAAAAACTATTTAATCTGATTTCTATCAATGAGTTCAGCTGGGTGATGCATTGTGGGGTTTTATGCAAGAAGAAGAAGAAGAAGAAGAAAAAGAAGTAGAAGAAGAAGTTGTAGTTTGTAGTTTGATTGTTGTAAAAGTTTTTCCTCTGAGTGGAGTTTAGAGTTTTAGAGTTTCCTGCTGAAGTGGAGAGAGAGAGCTCTTCCTGTGAGTTCAGTCTGTGTGTGGGGAGAGGAAGGACGTACTGAGGAAACCTCCTCCTCACTCTGTTTATTTTCAAATCTCTGTGTGTGTGTGTGTGTGAGAGAGAGAGAGAGAGAGAGAGAGAGAGAGAGATAGTGTGTGTGTGTGTGTGTGTGTGTGTGTGTGTGTGTGTGTGTGGGGGGGGGGGGGGGGGGGGTGGATGGGAAAGTCAGGTAGAGCAAATTTTGTCAAACAGCTGCTTGAATTCTCGGTAAACTGGCCCCGCGCTCTGTCCTGTTATATAACCCTGTGTGTGTGTGTGTGTGTGTGTGTGTGTGTGTGTGTGTGTGGTATGTGTCTGGTGAGGTTGCAGCAGCAGCAGCAGCAGCAGCTCTACCTCAGTCAGACCAGCACCGGTGTCCCTGCAGACACTCCTCTCCTGACTCCCGAATCCTAAATCCTTCACTTACTGAATTTTTTTTTGATTTTTTTAATTATTATTTAAAATTTTTTTATAATATAACCAAAAAAACCAACTCGGAAGCTTTCTGGAGGACTATTCGGGAACATTTAAAGGACTTAACTCCATCTTTTTAACCTCATACGTTGGATTTTACTTCTCAACCTTTAAAGAAATGAGCTTTAAACACATTTTACCCCACACGTAGGAGGGTTTTTAGTTTTTTTGGGGGGGTTAAAAGCTCCCGAGCTCCTGTTTCCAGCCGTAAACAGTGATTTTAAAGGTTGTTATTCAGCTGGATGGATTACTGACTGACTGACTGACTGACTGACTGACTGAGGAGAGGCGGGAGCTGGTAGCTGGTGTAATTGCACAGAGGACTTGTTGGTGCACGTTAGCAGCAGCAGGTTGCAGGTTGGACTGTCTCTCTCTGGGATATATAAAAAAAAAGGAGGTGTGGACGTCGCCCCTCTCTCTGTGTGTGTGTGTGTGTGTGTGTGTGTGTGTTTGCACTACGTCTGGACAACATGTGGTTTTCTGTGGTTGGCAGGAAAGACGAGGTAATGCTTCTTTTTATACTTTATATTTATATATTTGACATAAAATCTGAATTATGACACATTTCTTTCTCACTTCTGCTCAGTTTCTGTCATTTTTTGGCTTTTTTTGAACATGTTAGATGTAAAGAAGAAGTCATTTGAATGCTTGTGCACATAGCAGCTACATTATAAAGGGTGTGTTTGTACTGTATTGTTCCTTTTTATATATCTCGATAAACCAGTTTCCTAAAGTATCGGATCTCTCTTCTCTCTCTCTGCCTCTCTTCAAACCAAAGTAGCAGCTCTTCATTTATAATTTATATTTATTAAGTTTTAAAAGCTCTAATTATATTAAAAGACACAGTGAGTTATTATTATTATTCAGCAGCTGGTTGGATATTGGGTGTAAAGGTGTTTTTTAGAGAGTGATGGCCTTTTTCCTTTTTGACTGTTTGCACTGTTAACCTTTCTGCTAATGGTTAAACTAAAGTACACACACTTTCTGCTAATGGTTAAACTAAAGTACACACATGAGACGGCAGGAAGGCTTTTTTTGTTTTAAGGGGGGCGGGGGGGGGGGGGGGGTTGATATTGTCTTTTATTAAAAATTAGACCTCTTGTAGAGAGTCAGAGAAGAGATGTAGTTGGTTGTTTTTTTAATGTATTGAAGGTTTGATTTGTTATTTAACATCATAATAGTTTTTATTTTTTTTTATTTATCTATTTAGTTTTTTAAATTATTATTGTTATTTAGTTTTTTATTATTATTATATTTATTTTATTTTATTTATTTTATTTTTAATTTATTTTATTATTTTTAATTTATTTAATTTATTTTATTTTTTTATTTTTTTAAATTTATTTTATTTATTTTTTTTATTTTATTTATTATTTTTAATTTATTTTATTATTATTATTTTTATTATTTTATTATTATTATTGCTTTTATTTTATTTTTATTTTATTATTATTATTTATTTAGTTTTTTTCTTATTTATTCTTGCTTAGTGGTATGATTTTTATTTATTTATTTTATTTTTTATTTTTTTGGAGCTTATGTAAAATGAAAAGGAGTCATTTTTATCATTTATAGCATCAAACTCTTAAATCATAAATCATCCGTCATGTAGTTTATTATTTTATCTGTGTGGAACAAATGAGACGAGACTGGTGTCCAGAGGCCGAACCTGTTGCTCCCACGTGTTTCTGTGTGTGTGTGTGTGTGTGTGTGTGTGTGTGTGTGTGTGTGTGTGTGTGTGTGTGTGTGTGTGTGTGTGTGTGTGTGTGTGTGTGTGTGTGTGTGTGTGTGTGTGTGTGTGTGTGTGTGTGTGTGTGTGTGTGTGTGTGTGTGTGTGTGTGTGTGTGTGTTTCAGTGGTATTGTGTTTGTCTTTCCTCTCCCTCCTCTGCCCCCCCCCCCCCCCCCGCGTTGACTGGTCAGAAACAGAACAGCATGTTCAGCCGTAGCTAGTTTGGATCATTTAGGAGTTTTGTTGCAATCCTGGTTTCTTTTCCAGAGAAGTGATCGTTGTGTTTTATACAGGAAACCAAACTCATTACAATAAGATGGCAGGTTATTTCCGCTTTAGTTAGTTAGAGAGCTCAGATAATTAGTGATAAATGAGCTCAGCTGGAGGACAGATATACAGATATGATGATACAGGTTATTTCTGCTGTAGTTAGTTTAGTGAGCTCAGATAGTTAGTGATAAATGAGCTCTGATATGATGATACAGGTTAGCTTTAGTTAGTTTAGTGATAAATGATGATACTAAATATTCAACTCTATAATGAATATTTAGTATCATCATGTCTCTATATCTGTCCTCCAGTAGAGCATATGACAGTAGATATAATAGTATTTAATAGTATGGATAGTATATATAATAGTATGTAGTTTAATAGTATGTATAGTATATGAGATAGCATGTTAAATAGAGCATATGATAGTAAATATAATAGTATGCAGTTTCATGACAGACCTTGAAGGAATAATAATCTCCTTCATGGTCTTTCATGAAACTGCATACTATTATATTTACTGTTATATGTACTATACATACTATTATATACTATTAAACATACTATTATACTATCATATGTACTATACATACTATTATATTTACTGTTATATGCTCCATACATACTATTAAACTACATACTATTATAGTAGTTGAGCTGTAATTTAAATAAAGTTGAACCTGCTGGATCATTACTGGGTTAGAGTCAGAGTTTACCAGTTCTGCCTGGTGTGTATATTCATAGAAAGAATAGAGACTCTACAGAGGTAAACTGCTCCAGTTTTAGAGAGTTTAGTGTAAATGATATAATTATGATGAGAACAAGAATCAAAGCTGTAACCTGAAGTACTGAAAACATAAATTACTTCATTTTGGGGAAAGTACACGAACTCTAAACTCTGCAACCCCCCCCCCCCCCCACAACCTGCTGCGTTTGTGTTTGTTTCCACGGCGATGTTTGAAGTGTCGGTTATGATGTCGTGTTATGTGTATGTATGTGTATGTATGTGTGTATGTATGTGTATGTATGTGTGTGTGTGTGTGTGTGTGTGTGTGTGTGTGTGTGTGTGTGTGTGTGTGTGTGTGTGTGTGTGTGTTAGCTGACAGAACGGTTCCACTAGTGGAACAATAGTATGAGAGGGTTCCCCCCTGTGAGGGCTGGAACAATGGGAGGATGTACCACACACACACACATATACATACACACACACACACACACACACACACACACTGGCGGGCTTTCCTGTAAAGCTGCAGCAGGAGGTGTTTACAAGGTGTGTGTGTGGAAGAGTGTGTGTGTGTTTGTTTGTGTGTGTGTGTGTGTGGAAGAGTGTGTGTGTGTGTGGAACAGTGTTTGTGTGTGTGTGTGTGTGTGTGTGTGGAAGAGAGTGTGTCTGTGTGTGTGTGTGTGTGTGGAAGAGTGTGTGTGTGTGTGGTGTGTGGAAGAGAGTGTGTCTGTGTGTGTGTGTGTGGAAGAGAGTGTTTGTGTGTGTGTGTGTGTGTGTGTGTCTCTGTGTGTGTGTGTGTGTGTGTGTGTGTGGAAGAGAGTGTGTCTGTGTGAGTGTGTGGAAGAGTGAGTGTGTGTGTGTCTCTGTGTGTGTGTGTGTGTGTGTGTGTGTGTGTGTGGAAGTGTGTGTGGAAGAGTGTGTGTGTGTGTGTGTGTGTGTGTGGAAGAGTGTGTGTGTGTGTGTGTGTGTGTGTGTGTGTGTGTGTGTCTCTGTGTGTGTGTGTGTGTGTGTGTGTGAGATAGAGAGTGGTGTTTGTACATCTTGGCTCTCGTCATAAAGGCCACAGCAGCATGTTTGCAGCAGAAGCTCATTTTTTTTGGCAGGTTTGTGTGGGAAAAAAAAAAACATGGCCGCCGTTGCACATTGTCTTCAGACTGGACTTTTTTCACACAGATGTTCAGTTTTAAAGATTTCAATGTGTTTATTTCCATTTTTAAGAAGGAAGGAAAGGAGGGAGGAAAGAAGGAAGGAAGGAAAGGAGGGAGAGGGGAAGAAGGAAGGAGGGAGAGGGGAAGGAGGGAAGAAGAAAGGAGGGAGGGGGAAGAAGGAAGGAGGGAGGAAAGGAGGGAGGGGGAAGAAGGAAGAAGGAAGAAGGAAGGAGGGAGGAAAGGAGGGAGGGGGAAGAAGGAAGAAGGGAGGAAAGGAGGGAGGGGAAGAAGGGAGGTAAGGAGGGAGGGGAAGAAGGAAGGAGGGAGGAAAGGAGGGAGGGGGAAGAAGGAAGGAGGGAGGGGGAAGGAGGGAGGACAAAAGAGAGAAGGAGATGAGGAAGGAAGGGAGGAAAGAAAGAGGAGGTAAGGAAGGAAAGGAGGGAGAGGGGAAGAAGGAAAGAGGGAGGGGGGAAGAAGGAAAGAACGGGGAGGAAGGAAGGAGGGAAGGGAAGGGAAAGGAGGGAAGGGAAGGGGGAGGAAGGAAGGGGAAGAAGGAAGGAGGGAGGGGGGAAGAAGGAAAGGAGGGAAGGAAGGAGGGAAGGAAAGGGGGAGGAAGGAAGGAGGGAAGGGAAAGGAGGGAAGGAAAGGGGGAGGAAGGAAGGAGGGAAGGAAAGGGGGAGGAAGGAAGGAGGGAAGAAGGAGGGAGGGAAGAAGGAGGGAGGAAAGGAGGGAGGGGGAAGAAGGAAGGAGGGAGGGGGAGAGAAGGAGATGAGGAAGGAAGGAAGGAAGGAAAAGAGGGAGGAAAGAAAGAGGAGGTAAGGAAGGAAAGGAGGGGAGGAAAGAAAGAGAGAAGGTGGTACGGAAGGAAAGGAGTGAGGGAGGAAGGAAAGGAGGGAAGAAGGAAGGAGGGAGGAAAGGAAGAAGGAAGGAAGGAGGGAGGAAAGAAAGAGAAGGAGGTAAGGAAGGAAAGGAGGGAGGGAGGAAGGAAAGGAGGGGAGGAAGGAAAGGAGGGAAGAAGAAAGGAAGGAGGAAAAGAGGAAGGAGGGAGGAAAGAAAGAGGAGGTAAGGAAGGTAAGGAGGGGAGGAAAGAAAGAGAGAAGGAGGTGAGGAAGGAAAGGAGTGAGGGAGGAAAGAAGGAAGGAAGGAAGAAAGGCTGTTGCACATTGTCTTCAGACTGGACAGAAACAACCAGCACACAGATGTTCAGTTTCACTCAAAGTACGATGAAAAGTGTTTATTTCTATTTTTGAGTTGTTGGCTTTGTGATATATTAATAGTTACTGTGGTCATCAGAGGAAGTTGGTGCTTTAGTGACTAAGGAAGCAGCTTTGAATGCCAGAGATTCCCTCAACTGGTCTATAAACCATAGATTGTATAAAAGAAATGGACGTAACATCCGTGACGTCACCCATTGGTTTGTGGACTGCTGCTCGGAAGCCAATAGTTTCTAATCTAGGCAGCGCCATCTTGAAAATGTCAGGTGCATGCTGGGAAAAATAAAAACACGGATTCTACTTATATGGGCATGAGGCGGGGCCATGGGCGGAGCGGGGAGGTTGCTATGGTTACGAGGGCTGGATCTCGAGGACATTGGTCAATCAACCTGTCAATCAGGACGTAGCCACGCCCTAATGCATACCCTGCTTTATCGTCACATATAAAATCAGGGAGGCCAAAATGTCCCAAATGAACATCATACTGCATTGAAGAAGGCTTTAAACTAGCGATTGAGACCATAAACACATTTTGAAAACGTTTACTGAGGTTAGAAATCAAGTGAGAAGTTGGTGAATTCTCCATTGACTTGTATAGAGACGGTCGCCCCCTGGTGGCCTTTTGATAGAATGCAGCTCTAAGTTACTTCCTTATATAGTTTGAAGTCACATATATAGAAGACAAACCAGGAAGGATCATGTCTAAATGTTAACAACTGTTACTCAGTCAGACAACATGGGATTGAACTTTATTTAACCTTTGCTTAACCCTCTTGTTGTCCTCGAGGAAAGGAGGGAAGGATGAAGGAAAGGAGAGAGGAAGGAAGGAAAGGGGGGAGGAAGGAAGGAAAGGGGGGAGGAAAGAAAGGAAAGGGGGGAGGAAAGAAAGAGAGGAGGTAAGGAAGGAAAGGAGTGAGGGAGAAAGGAAAGGAGGGAGGAAGGAGGAAGAAAGGAAAGGAGTGAGGGAGGAAGAAAAGGAGGGAGGAAGGAGGAAGGAAGGAAAAGAGGGAGGAAGGAAGAAAAGGAGGGAGGAAGGAAGAAAAGGAGGGAGGAAGGAAGAAAAGGAGGGAGGAAGGAGGGAGGAGATAGGAAGGGCGGAAGGAGAGGAGGGAGGAAAGAGAGGAGGGAGGAAAGAGAGAGAAGGAGGTAAGGAAGGAAAGGAGGGAGGGAGGGAAGGAAGGAAGGGAGGGAGGAAAGAAGGAACAAGTCAAAACAGACGGGGTCAATCTGACCCGGGAGGACGACAGGAAGGTTAAAGCTACAACAGTTAGTCTTTTAATCAATCAATCACTTAGTTTCCCTCCTAAATGAATCACCAGCAATTTCATCCACTGATTTATCATTGTGAGTAATTTCTTTAAAGGATAAACTACTTAAATTCTTTCGTTCCAGCTTCTCTGATGTGAATATTTTCTGGTTTCTTCAGTTTACTTTGACAGTAAACTGAATATTTTTTGGGTTGTGGGTTATCAGTCGAGACAAAACAAAACATTTGAGGTTACATTTTGTGTTTTTAGACACTCTTAGTTTTTTTAGACCAAACAATCAAGCGACAAAATAATAAACACATTAATCGTCTCGTGGCAATAACTGATAGTTGCAGCCTTGTTCCTTCTTTCCTTCCTCCTTCCTCCCTCCTTTCCTTCCTTGCCTCCTTCTCTCTTTCTTTCCTCCCTCCTTCCTTCTTTCCTCCCTTCTTTCCTTCCCTCCTTCTCTCTTTCTTTCCTCTCTCCTTTCCTTCCTCCTTCCTCCCTCCTTTCCTTCCTTCTTCCTTCCCTCCTTCCTTCTTTCCTCCCTCCTTCCTTCTTTCCTCCCTCTTTTCCTTCCCTCCTTCTCTCTTTCTTTCCTCCCTCCTTCCTTCTTTCCTCCCTTCTTTCCTTCCTCCCTCCTTCTCTTTCTTTCTTTCCTCCATCCTTCCTTCTTTCCTCCCTTCTTTCCTCCTTCCCTCCTTTCCTTCCTCCTTTCCTCCCTCCTTTCCTTGCTTCCTCCTTCCTCCTTTCCTTTCCTTCCTTCCTTGACTCGAGGACAACAGGAGGGTTAAATCTGTTATCTCCTGAATCTGAACTTCAGTGACCTCGGGTTCATAGACGTGTTGTGTTATTGTGATGGAAACCGGGTTGACAGGAGGAGGAAACCTTCCAGAGTTTATGGTTCCCTGGACTGTAGTTACCTCTTACCTTTCAATACATGCTTTACTGGCACAGGATGCTAAAAAAAAACCTCCACAGATATAATGAAATCCTACCAGTAATACCGACATTTATGAGCAGTACTGAATAAGTTCATTCACAGCCAGACTGGTCCGAGGATATAATGAAAGGACTCTGAACAAAGCAGCAGGAAATGCATACTTGGCATTTGTTGGACATACTTTTTGCAACACACAGTTGTTATATAAACAAAAAGTTTGGGCATCCCACACAGACGATACTCAGTGAACCACTCACGCCCTCTGGCAGATACCACAGCTTGTAAACACTTTTTTTTGCAGACAGCTAAAAGTCTTTAAATTCTTGTTTTTGTGGATTTTCTCTCATTCTTCCTCATAAAATGTGTCTAGTTCTGTGATACCCTCGAGGACTTCATGTCTGTACAGCTAAGATCGGCCCACAGATGTTCAGTCATGTTGAGGACTGTCCGAAAACATTCAGCTGATGTCTCTTGAGGTCTTTTAAGGTAGTCTGTGGTGGATTATGAGGTGTGTTTAAGGACCGTCCCAATGTCTCTTGAGGTCTTTGGAGGTAGTCCATGGTGGATTTCGAGGTATGTTTAAGGACGTCCCAAAACCTTTGGCTGATCTCTATTGAGGTAGTCCATGGTGGGTTTTGAGGTGTGTTTAAAGACTGTCCGAAAACCTTCAGCTGATGTCTCTTGAGGTCTTTTAAGGTACCGTGTGGTGGATTATGAGGTGTGTTTAAGGACCGTCCCAACGTCTATTGAGGTAGTCCATGGTGGATCCCCAGGTATATTTAAGGACTGTCCGAAAACATTCAGCTGATGTCTCTTGAGGTCTTTTAAGGTAGTCTGTGGTGGATTATGAGGTATGTTTAAGGACTGTCCCAAAACCTTTGATTGACATCTTTTGAGGAACCGTTCCAACGTCTCTTGAGGTAGTCTGTGGTGGGCTTCGAGGTATGTTTAAGGACCATCCCAAAACCTTTGGGTGATGTCTCTTGAGGTCTTTTAAGGTAGTCCATGGTGGATTATGAGGTGTGTTTAAGGACCGTCCCAACGTCTCTCGAGGTAGTCTGTGGTGGGCTTCGAGGTATGTTTTAAGGGCTGTCTCAAAACCTTTGGGTGATGTCTCTTGAGGTCTTTTGAGGTAGTCTGTGGTGGATTATGAGGTTTGTTTAAGGACCATCCCAATGTCTCTTGAGGTAGTCTGTGATGGTTTTCCAGGTATGTTTAAGGACAGTCCCAAAACCTTCAGCTAATGTCTCTTGAGGTAGTCTGTGATAGATTTCAAGGTATGTTTAAGGACTGTCCCAAAACCTTTGGCTGATCTCTATTGAGGTAGTCCATGGTGGGTTTTGAGGTACGTTTAAGGTCCATCTCAAAAAAGGACAGAGAAAAAGAAGGAAGGAAGGTCTCTTGAGGTCTTTTGAGGTAGTCTGTGGTGGATTATGAAGTATGTTTAAGGACCGTCCCAAAACCTTCGGTCGATGTCTTTTGAGGTAGTCTGTGGTGGATTTCGAGGTACATTTTAAGACCATCCCAAAACCTTCAACTGATGTGTCTTGAAGTAGTCCATGTTGGATTTAGAGGTATGTCTTCAGACTGTCCCAAAAACTTTGGCTGACATCTTTTGAGGAACGCTGTAGTGGATTTCAAGGTATGTTTTAGGACCATCCGAAAACCTTCAGGTGATGTCTGTTGAGGTCTCTTGAGGTTGTCAGTTATGGATTTTAAGGTATGTTTATCGACTGTCCGAAAACCTTTGATTGACATCTTTTGAGGTAGTCCATGGTGGATTTCGAGGTATGTTTGGGATCATTATTCTGTTGTTGAAGCAGTCATCTCTTCAGTTGGATGTTTGCTTCCAGGCTTTACTGGTATTAAGTGGAATCTATTCGTCCCTCCACCTGTGCAGAGTTTCCTGTGCCGCCGTCTGCAACACAACCCCAAAACATGATAAATCCACATCCATGTTCAACAGTTGGCAGTTTGCAGTTCATGATGCTGCTCCTTTTTTCCTCCAAACAGGCCTTTGCTGATTGTGCCCAAAGATTTCTTTTTAACCCCATCAGTCCTCAGCACTTTCAGGTTAGGGTTAGGGTTAGATGCATATAAGCTTTTCTTCTACCGACTCTTCCATAACGGTCTTTCTGTAGGTTTTTTGTAGTGAAATGGAGGTTTTGAAGAATTTGCTTGATCTTCCTCTAAACTTCCATCTCTTCATTACATTTCACACTATGGAAACTGGAAGCTGATGATGCTTTGATATCTTCTTGTAGGCTTCATGTTCAGACTCTTTCACAGCTGCTTAGAGTGAATGTATAGCTGCTGGAGTGTTCATACAAAGTTTGAAGAGTCAGAGTATTAATAAAACTTTGAAACTGGTACCAGCTGATATTTCCTAATGACAGTAGTTGACCCATATCAGGCCTGAAGAGCTGATTAAGGTCTCTTAATTTCTTTTTTGTTGAGTTTATGATAGAAAAAAAGGAACTATGCATTAATATTGGCTTGAAAATAGTGTTTTATTCTCATATCCTGGAGAGACTGTTTATATCTTTTCAATTCAATAATCACCAATATGTTTGGTTTGTCAAGAGGAGGCCAAACTTTTGCATACAGCTGTAACACTAATATATGTTTCAGTGTCATACATACAGTATATGTTTAAGAACTTGACTTAAATTACTGCCTCCAAAAGAAAACTGACTGATGTGTAGCTGAAGTTTCTTGTCAGGTTTATTCATTTAAAAACAAAATGCCACTTCCCTGTAATCTTTAATCTTTTTTTTTGTAGTAACTGAAAATGAGTAAAAACTGACTTTTCCTCCACATTAGTCTTTAACTTTAAAGCCTCTGCTCACTCACTCATGCAGGTGATGATTCCTGTTGTGTGTGTTCTTTAGCTCATCAAACATGTTTTTAACTTTAATGTTGGGTGTGTCAGTGAGCTGCTGAAGTCATGAAACTACATTTACTTTTCAGAGTCATTGAGGTTTAAAGATTATCGTGTTGTTACTGGTGCTACAAGACTAAAATAAGAGAATTAAGATATTAGTCAGCTACAGTCTGGAGTTGGTTTGATCCAGACAGTAAATACCTGCATGGTTAAAAGGTTTGGATTCTTTACTGTCTCTTTATAGATGACTGGTTTAATGGAAAGCAGGTTGACACTCTGAGCTGTAATTTTGGTTTGTCTCCAGTCCTGTATCAGCAGTGGTTTCTTTGGGTTTTTGTCAGCAGTGGTTTCATGTATCAGACCCGTGTGAAAGCCTTTTGTGGATCTACTGGAGGTGTCAACATCTCAGCGTGAGTCAGGAGAAAAATGTCACATCACTCTGATTCTGCTGTCTGGAAGGAAACACAGAAGAGGGTTGTTTTTCAGTTTGTAGTCTCCTAAAGTCAGGTTCATTACTTTACTTAGACGAAGCTGTTCCCTAATGTCTTTCTGCTTTAAAGGACCCTTATTTCAATCATATTTGAATCTTATGTATTTAAAAAGTCACATTAGGGTCACTGGATTTATTTGACTTGTTAGATTTGATTAAATGTTCTTGAGCTTTGTTTTCACATAGACTGTATAAAAGAAATGGACGTAACATCCGTGACGTCACCCATTGGTTTGTGGACTGCTGCTCGGAAGCCAATAGTTTCTAATCTGGGCAGCGCCATCTTGAAAATTTCAGGTGCATGCTGGGAAAAATAAAAACACGGATTCTACTTATATGGGCATGAGGCGGAGCCATGGGTGGAGCGGGGACGTTGCTATGGTTGCGAGGGCTGAATCTCGAGGACATTGGTCAATCAACCTGTCAATCAGGACGTAGCCACGCCCTAATGCATACCCTGCTTTATCGTCACATATAAAATCAGGGAGGCCAAAATGTCCCAAATGAACATCATACTGCATTGAAGAAGGCTTTAAACTAGCGATTGAGACCATAAACACATTTTGAAAACATTTACTGAGGTTAGAAATCAAGTGAGAAGTTGGTGAATTCTCCATTGACTTGTATAGAGACGGTCGCCCCCTGGTGGCCTTTTGATAGAATGCAGCTCTAAGTTACTTCCTGGTTGGCCTCATTTCAGAGGACCAGAACTCCCCTCCTGTGTTTTACTCAGTACAACATTTGCTCCTGGATGCATCAGATCTGACCTCTGTCGTATTTCACATTTGGGGATTAAATCAAATATGAACCGAAATAGATATTTTTCCTTTGCTGCTGTCGCTCATGGCTGAATGTTTGGTCTAGCTCAGTCTAAAAAAGAAAAACCCAAAACAAGAAGTCCCTTCTGTTGTGATTTGGTGCTCTATAAATTAAAATAATCTTGACTTTCTGCAGTAATGACTAATTAAGAGCCGTGGTATTTCCGTCCAGGCCGTCGGTCAGGAAGCGTGTTTGAAGCAGCCGACCGCTTCGGGCCGTTCCACTGCGGCAGCTTTGAGGTGATTTGTTGTGTCAGGGCCTTTTTTTAAAGAGCCGGAGCTGTCCATTAAAACACTGTGAATCAAAGAGGAAAGCTGCTCCAGGTATTCCAGCTGTTCTTCCAGATGGGACTAATTTCTAGCAGAGGGTCAGACACTTTCACAGGGAACATTATGTAGTAGATTAACAGAGAGAGGTGTGTTTTGCAGGTGATTTGAGGATTTTGAGTGAGAACACATCTGGTTTTACTAACAACCAACAGCTACTGGTTTTACTGGTTCATTATCGTAACAAACCTGCTTTAACATGTCCATGTCTTTACAGTCTGGTCTGTTTTTACTTGGTAGTAGGGCTGCACCATATTGGAAAAAAACTAACATTGCAATTTTTTTCAACCCTGCAATATATATTGCGATATTAAAAAATACAGGACTTTTCACCAGATGACCTGAATAGCACTTTATGCTATGCTGACAATTAACCTGCACTGATCTTACCTCTTCTTTGTTTGGCTTCTGTCTGTTTTTAGAGATATGTTTTGCCTGCTTTTATTGTGCAAGTTAGTTGTGTTACCTCTCGTTGTGGCAACAGATGAAAGGCACTGCCGACACAGAACACGTGTTTGGTCCATGGGCGGAGCGGGGAGGTTGCTATGGTTGCGAGGGCTGGATCTCGAAGACATTGGTAGCCACGTAGCCACGCCCTAATGCATACCCTGCTTTATCGTCACATATAAAATCAGGGAGGCCAAAATGTCCCAAATGAACATCATACTGCATTGAAGAAGGCTTTAAACTAGCGATTGAGACCATAAACACATTTTGAAAACGTTTACTGAGGTTAGAAATCAAGTGAGAAGTTGGTGAATTCTCCATTGACTTGTATAGAGACGGTCGCCCCCTGGTGGCCTTTTGATAGAATGCAGCTCTAAGTTACTTCCTGGTTGGCCTCATTTCAGAGGACAGGAGCTCCCCGTGTGGTTTGGTCGACATCATCCTTCTTGTAACGGAAATAATTGCTTTTCTTTTTGGCAACAAGTCTTCATTTTCGGTGGTCTTTTTCATTTTGCAATCGTTGTTGTTACCAGCAGCGTCAGCGACTTACTCCATGTGAGTCTACGTTTTGGCTCATTGAGGTGTTTATTAGTTTTGGACAACAGCAGAGGAATGTGGCAAATGGAGAAAAGCTATATTAGGTTGTAACTACACAGCAAATACTTTTTTAGTGGATTCAAGTCATATATTTTTTTTCTTTTCATGACATCTGTTGACAATAAGACAAATATCGATCAACTCCAGACTTACTTTCAGAGTCAAGGCCTACTTTCAGAGGTTTCACTATTGTTGATTTGATGTTGAATAATCTTATTTGACCTATCAATTATTACTCTTTCTATATTTTACTTGATTTTATGGACAAGCACTATTTTGTTTGTGACACTGTTTTTTAAAAAAAAGGTGTTAATGTTTCTAATTAAACACATTAATTGCATATGAGCATCGGCCTCACAGCGGCGCTAAAGAGCCTCCAGACGGTGATTTATGCTGAATACAGTTTAATCAGCTATTCCTCGTTTTGCCCCCCTCCCCTCCCTCCTCGTGGCCCCTTTGAACCCCGTCTGGGACCCCTTGAACTTCAGCTAGAACATCCTAAAGGGAGATTGAGGGGGTGGGGGGGTGGGTGTTGGAGGAAATTCCCACAAGTGTCTCTGGAGTCTGTTTTTGGCGCCTTGGACCCTCGTTCAGGCTGCGGCTCCACCATCATGAAACACACAGAGAGACCCTTTAATGTCTCTCTCTCTCTATGTTTTAATGTACAACAGACATTAAGCAGTCACAATGATTCACTGCTCTCCTCTCATCTTAATGTCACCAAACAGGAAGTCCGTGCCGTGCCGTGCCGTGCCGTGCCTGCATGAATCCAGTCTCATTATAACTATAACGCCAAATCTCTCACACATGCAGTCAGACACACACACACATGCAGACAGTCGAAACATTGTGGGTCAAATAGTTTGAAGCTCAGTGTCTCGGCTGTCTCGGCTGTCTCTGCAGGATGATGGACGATGTGACAAATCCAATAAATGAAACCTCTATATTCACTCAGCTCAACGTGCTGGAGGAATAGAAGAAGTCCATTTTTGCTCTTTGGACAAACAATGGCTGATTCGCTTCACTGATAATAAGAGTTATTTGCATTGTACCAATAAATTAAAATGAAGGAAGGGATGAAGGAAGGAAGGAATGAAGGAAAAGAAGACAGGAAGGAAGGAAGGAAGGAATGAAGGAAAAGAAGACAGGAAGGAAGGAATGAAGGAAGGAAGGACAGAGGGAAGGAAGGAAGGAAAGAAAAGAAGACGGGAAGGAAGGAAGGAAGCTCTGTGTGTGACAGAAAGCCACATACAGCAGCAGGAAGGAAGGAAGGAAAGATGGAAGAAAGGAAGGACAGAGGGAAGGAAGGAATGGAAGACAGACAAACAGAAGGAAGGACAGAGGGAAGGAAGGAAGGAATGAAGGACAGAGGGAAGGAAGGACAGACAAACAGAAGGAAGCACAGAGGGAAGGAAGGAATGAAGGACAGACAAACAGAGGGAAGGACGGACAGAGGGAAGGAAGGACAGGGGGAAGGAAGGAATGAAGGAAGGACAGAGGGAAGGAAGGAATGAAGGACAGAGGGAAGGAAGGAAGGACAGACAAACAGAAGGAAGGACAGAGGGAAGGAATGAAGGAAGCACAGAGGGAAGGAAGGAATGAAGGACAGACAAACAGAAGGAAGGACAGAGGGAAGGAATGAAGGACAGACAAACAGAAGGAAGGACAGAGGGAAGGAAGGACAGGGGGAAGGAAGGAATGAAGGAAGGACAGAGGGAAGGAAGGAATGAAGGACAGAGGGAAGGAAGGAAGGACAGACAAACAGAAGGAAGGACAGAGGGAAGGAAGGAATGAAGGAAGGACAGAGGGAAGGAAGGAATGAAGGACAGACAAACAGAAGGAAGGACAGAGGGAAGTATGGAATGAAGGAAAAGAAGACAGGAAGGACAGAGGGAAGGAAGGAAGGAAGGACAGACAAACAGAAGGAAGGATAGAGGGAAGGAAGGAAGGAAGCTTTGTGTGAGACAGAAAGCCACAATACAGCAGCAGGTACACCATCGCCTCCATGTCCTCCATGGTTTGTGTTTGTGTCACGTATAAAGCGAAGTCACAGCAGTTTCGCGTAGCTGTTGCTATGACGACCCCGCCCAAGTTGAGTAGGTACCTTTTTGTAATGGAAAATGTCGCTCCTGGAGTCGAGGCGAGTCGAGCTGGAACTGTGTTAGTGGAAAAGCACCAAATTGTTTCATCTGAACTCATTGTAGGAAACACACACAGAGGAACACATTTGTTATATTTAGATGAAAAGAGCGCGACCACAAAGCTCATTGTTACATTATAAAAAGGCTCTGATCAGTTTAAACTGATTTCATGTTCCCACATATTCAAAGGTTGTTTCCTCCGGCCTGCAGGGAAAAAACAAAATAGTTTAGATTACTGAAAAATTTACAGTCAACAAAGTTCCTGTTAGGACAAGCTAGAGAAATGTAGAGTATGACGATGAGTTAGACGTTGGCTGCTTGTTTTTGAAGCACAATAATTACTTTAACTTCTCAGTATTTGTGCTATAATTTGTATTTTTGCTACCTAATTTTCTCTTAAAGGGAATATAACATGATTTTAGTGGCTTTTATATACGTGTCAAATATGTATAATAAACATTGTCTTAGTTCCTGTGAGAACAAGCCAGTGAAATGTTCAGTATTTGAGCTATAATTTGTATTTTTGCTACTTGATTTTAACTTAAAAGGAACATATCATGCTTTTACTTCAACTTCAACTTCAACTTTATTTATACAGCGCTTTAAAACAACCACAGCTGAAACAAAGTGCTGTACATAAATAGATAAAACAACACAGGAACATAAAAACAGTCATTGTCATTGTCAATTTATACACTTATATAATGTCAGATATGTATAATAAACATTGTCTTAGTTCCTGTTAGGACAAGTTAGAGAAATGTAGAGGAGATGACGATGAGTAGACGTTAGCTGCTTGTTTTTGAAGCACAATAATTACTTTAACTGCTCAGTATTTGAGTTATAATTTGTATTTTTGCTACCTAATTTTCTCTTAAAGGGAATATAACATGTTTTTAGTGGGTTTCTGGCTTTTATATACTTCTATAATGTTAGATATGTCTAATAAACATCGTCAATGCTCCTAAACGTAGGGGCCTTAATCTGCTCCGATTGCTCTGTTTGCAAAGCTTTTTCTACTTCCTGTTTGTGATGATGTCAGATTGTTCGTACATGCCCACAAACAGCCGTCGTTTCGTCGCTAAGTTTGTTTCATGCATTGTCCACTCGCATATTTCGGCTCTGATTGGGGCTCCAAAATATAAAGATGTGCTTGTGAAGTTTCCATTTTGAGTAAAGAACGAGGAATAAAACAAGTTTACGAAGTTTCGGACAGAGGCTGAACTGAGTTTTTAACTGGGAATCATGTAAAGATATTCCAGTAGAGACCATAGACTGTATTAAAGAAATGGACGTAATATTGCTGCTCGGAAGCCAATAGTTTCTAATCTAGGCAGCGCCATCTTGAAAATTTCAGGTGCATGCTGGGAAAAATAAAAACATGGATTCTACTTATATGGGCATGAGGCGGGGCCATGGGTGGAGCAGGGAGGTTACTATGGTTACGATGGCTGGATCTGGAGGACGTTGGTCAATCAACCTGTCAATCAGGACGTAGCCACGCCCTAATGCATACCCTGCTTTATCGTCACATATAAAATCAGGGAGGCCAAAATGTCCCAAATGAACATCATACTGCATTGAAGAAGGCTTTAAACTAGCGATTGAGACCATAAACACATTTTGAAAACGTTTACTGAGGTTAGAAATCAAGTGAGAAGTTGGTGAATTCTCCATTGACTTGTATAGAGACGGTCGCCCCCTGGTGGCCTTTTGATAGAATGCAGCTCTAAGTTACTTCCTGGTTGGCCTCATTTCAGAGGACCAGAACTGGAGATGTGAATCATACGTCACCTTTAAAGCATCTCCACACCCACACACAGGCTGATTAGACCTTTTCTCTGGTGTTGATATGAACAGTGTGAACCTCATTGACACCTCCGTCTCTCTCTGCTAGTGTGAGCAGGTGTTGCTTTTCTTTCATATCTCATGTTGACTGGAGGAGAATGAGCTCACTGTAAAGCTCCATTTAGCAGCAGTTGTACAGCTGTCAGTCATTTCACTGAGTTTCCATCAGCAGAGAGAGATCGTCACGCAGGTGTGAACGTTTAAACAAGTTGTTGTTTCCAAAGTAAAGGAAGAACTTTGAACCTCAGGTTTTAATCAGGTTTTATTAATCATTTCTACATCAACGGTCAGTGATGGTTTAATGTGTCCATGTGGTTTAGTTTAAATGTGAAAATCCTTTCCTTCCTCCCTTCCGTCCTTCCTTCCTTACCATCCTCCCTTCCGTCCTTCCTTCCTTTCTTCCGTCCTTCCTTCCTTTCCTTCCTCCTTTCCTCTGTCCTTCTTTCTTTCCTTCCTCCCTTCCTCTTTTCCTTTCTCCCTCCCTCCTTCCTTCTTTCCTCCCTCCCTCCTACCTTCCTCCCTCCCTTCCTTCTTTCCTTGCTTCCTTTCCTTCCTCCCTTCCCTCTTTCCTTTACTCCATCCTTCCTTCCTCCCTCCCTTCCTCTCTTCCTCCTGCCTTCCTTCCTTTCCTTCCTTACTTGACTTGAGGACAACAGGAGGGTTAAATGCTTCTTGTCCCAGACCAGATTAGATTGGACGACCGCTCGCTCACACACACACACACACACACACACACACACACACACACACACACACACACACACATACACACACACACACACACACACACACACACACACACACTCTTACTTACACTCTCCTAAATATTCCAGCTGATTACTTGGTTCATCTTCTGCATTAAACAGCTGATGAAACAGTTAATAAATGTGAGCTTGTTAACCTGAGTGTAACCTCGGCAACCACACACACACACACACACACACACACACACACACACACACACACACACACACACACACACACACACACAGCAGTCTTTTTTAATCCACTCCACAGTTTAACGATTGAGTTTACAGACCTGCTGTGATTTCTTTTATATGCAGCTCTGAATTTCTTCTTCTGATGTTTTCAGTCTGTTTCATATTTTATATTTTATTACGCATTTTTTAAAAATCTATTAAAAGATGTGTTCAAGGTGTTTTTTCCTCTTTAGTCTTTGTAGTCTTCAAAACACAAAACACAGGGAAGGAAAAGAGAGAGGGAGGGAGGAAGGAAAGGAAGAGGGAAGAAAAGGAAGGAGGGAGGAAAAGGAAAAGAGGGAGGGGGGAAGGAAAGGAGGGACGGAAAGGAGGGAGGGAGGAAGGAAGGGAGGAAAGGAGGGAGGGAGGGAGGAAGGAAGGAAGGAAGAAAAGGAGGGAGGGACAAAGGAAGGGAAGAGGGAAGAAAAGGAGGGAGTAAGGAAGAGGGAAGAAAAGGAGGGAGTAAGGAAGAGGGAAGAAAAGGAGGGAGTAAGGAAGAGGGAAGAAAAGGAGGGAGTAAGGAAGAGGGAAGGAGGGAGAAAGGAAGGAAAGGAAGGAGGGAGGAAGGAAAGGAAAGGAAGGAGGGAAGAAGGAAAGGAAGAGGGAGGAAGGAAAGGATGATGTTTCTAGTGTTTCATATTTAACTCAGGGAGGAAGGAAAGGAGGGAGGAAGGAAGGAATGAAAAGAGGGAGAACTTTGTTACCTCAGATAAAACGAAAAAAATCCTTATATTTATTCTTCATTTTTAAATAAAGTGAATAATGTGTTTCTAGTGTTTCATTTGTAACTCAGCACATCGTCTCAATATGAAGAAACATGTCTGAGCTCTTTCTGGTTTGTGTTGCTCAGACTCAGACTCGGAGGGATAAACATGTCAAGCTGGTAAAGAAAGCGTGAGATTACTCTGATAAGATGCCAACGCTCTGCTCCACTGTAGAAACCACACACACACACACACACACACACACACACACACACACACACACACTGAACAGCTGATATTAACCAGAGCCCGGCAGGATTACAACAGACCTCTTTTATCTTTTATCTGAGGTAACAAAGTTCAACAAGATGTCAAACTCTCACTCCTCAACTAGACTTTTAAGGATGTGAAAAAGCAGAGTGTGTGTGTGTGTGTGTGTGTGTGTGTGTGTGTGTGTGTGTGTGTGTGTGTGTGTGTGTGTGTGACTCTCCTCCTAATTCAGAGCTTAAACAGGACAAACTGTCAGGTGGTGACTTCATCATATTAGTTATTTCTGCAGTACATAGAAACATGTATGAAAGAGATCAGCAGCAGATGCTTTTCTCCTCCTCGTCTTCTCCGTCCATCATCACACATCAGAGGGGTCTTCTCGTCTTCTCGTCCTCCGCTGTGGTTTTGTTGGGATGTTTGAGGTCTTTTTTTTATTATTACTTCCTCTTGATGTGGTGTAGACATAGACGTGGTGCAGGGTGGTCCTGATGATGCTTAAAAATAAATTCATCCTGTTGTCCTCAAGTCAAGGAAGGAAGGTAGGTAGGAAGGAGGGAGGGACAAAGTAAGTAAGGAAGGATGGAGGAAAGAAGGAAGGAAGGAGGGAGGGAGAAAGGAAGGAGGGAGGGATGGAGAAAAGAAGGAAGGAAGGAGTGAGGGAGAAAGGAAGGAAGGTAGTTAGGAAGGAGGGAGGGAGAAAGGAAAAGAGGAAGGAAGGAAAGAAGGTAGGAGGGAGGGAGAAAGAAAGGAAAGAAGGTAGGAGGGAGGGAGAAAGAAAGGGAAAAAAAGAAGAAGGGAGGGAGGAAAGAAAGAAGGAAGGAAGGTGGGAGGGAGGGAGAAAGGAAGGAAGGAAGGATGGAGGAAAGAAAGAAGGAAGGAAGGTGGGAGGGAGGGAGAAAGAAAGGAAAGAAGGATGGAGGAAAGAAAGAAGGAAGGGAGGGAAGAAAGGAGGGAGGAAAGAAGGAAGAAAGGTGGGAGGAAAGAAGGAAAGTAGGAAGGAAAAGGAGTAAGGAAAGGGAGGAAGGAAGGAACAGTCAAAACAGATGGGGTCAATTTGACCCGGGAGGACGACACAAAGGTTAATCGGCTAATTCTGCGATTCTGTGATCTTGGAAATCTTTGGGCCTTATGGAAGCAGCAGCAGCAGCAGCAGCAGCAGCAGCTGGTACCAGGCAGTGATGCTCTCTATGGAAGCTGTAGGAGGTCTGGAGGTCTGCAGGAGAAGCTTTAACATGTGCTCACACTTTATTTAAACTGTCTCCTCTGTGAGGTTTCAGTAGGGAAGGTTGATGCTGTTGATGCAGAGTGTAGGTGGGTGGTGTAGATGTAGACATGGTGCAGGGTGCTCCTGATGATGATGATGATGATGAAGCTGGAGGTCTGCAGGAGAAGCCTTAACATGTGCTCACACTTTATTTAAACTGTCTCCTCTGTGAGGTTTCAGTAGGGAAGGTTGATGCAGAGCAGAGTGTAGGTGGGTGGTGTAGACGTAGACATGGTGCAGGGTGCTCCTGACGATGATGATGATGATGATGATGATGATGAAGCTGGAGGTCTGCAGGAGAAGCTCACACTTTATTTAAACTATCGTCTCTGTGTGGTTTCAGTAGGGAAGGTTTAGTCCAAACATCACAGTAAAAGGTTTTCTCCTCTGTGTTAGTCAGAGATCCATCAGCACTGTGTGGTCTGCTGACTCTGTGGTGTGTGTGTGTGTGTGTGTGTGTGTGTGTGTGTGTGTGTGTGTGTGTGTGTGTGTGTGTGTGTGTGTGTGTGTGTGTGTGTGTGTCTGTGTGAAGAACAGCTGAGACATGATGTAGAGCTCTGAGACTGTTTATTATTATTATAAGATTATACTTAAGTTTGAGTCTGAACCTGAGTTTAAAAACTTGAAATCTTATGTGCTTACAAACCTTTTTACTCTTTTTTCTCATTGTAGTTACATAAAGACTGTTATTGACCTGTGTGATGTTAATCCGCTACCATCCTAGGCATAAAAATATAGTTTGTGATGTTAATCCACTACCACCCTATGAATAAAAATATAGTTTGTGATGTTAATCCACTACCATCCTAGGAATAAAAAATATAGTTTGTGATGTTAATCCGCTACCCACCCTATGAATAAAAATATAGTTTGTGATGTTAATCCGCTACCACCCTAGGAATAAAAAGTATAGTTTGTAATGTTAATCCGCTACCATCATAGGAATAAAAAATATAGTTTGTGATGTTAATCCGCTACCATCCTAGGCATAAAAATATAGTTTGTGATGTTAATCCACTACCATCATAGGAATAAAAAATATAGTTTGTGATGTTAATCCACTACCATAATAGGCATAAAATATAGTTTGTGATGTTAATCTGCTACCACCCTAGGAATAAAAAGTATAGTTTGTGATGTTAATCCACTACCATCCTAGGAATAAAAAATATAGTTTGTGATGTTGATCCACTACCACTCTAGGAATAAAAAGTATAGTTTGTAATGTTAATCCACTACCATACTAGGCATAAAAATATAGTTTGTGATGTTAATCCATTACCATCCTAGGAATAAAAATATAGTTTGTGATGTTAATCCACTACCATCCTATGAATAAAAATATAGTTTGTGATGTTAATCCATTACCATCATAGGAATAAAAAATATAGTTTGTGATGTTAATCCACTACCATACTAGGCATAAAAATATAGTTTGTTATGTTAATCCACTACCACCATAGGAATAAAAAATATAGTTTGTGATGTTAATCCGTTACCACCCTAGGAATAAAAAATATAGTTTGTGATGTTAATCCACTACCATACTAGGCATAAAAATATAGTTTGTGATGTTAATCCATTACCATCCTAGGAATAAAAATATAGTTTGTGATGTTAATCCGTTACCATCATAGGAATAAAAAATATAGTTTGTGATGTTAATCCGCTACCATCCTATGCATAAAAATATAGTTTGTGATGTTAATCCGTTACCATCCTATGAATAAAAATACAGTTTGACATCAAGTTAATCTTCACCTTAAAGGAGTATTTTAGCACTTTTTCTTCATTTCTTTTTTTTTTACTAACAATAAAATAATGCAACTAATGATTTTCATGTAGTTTTCATGAAATATGCACAATTCAGCTTGTTTCCAGGTACATTTTATTTCATCAAACCTGCTCATATCATAAAATATTTTGTGATATTATGAACATTTAATTAATTGTCAAACTGCTGCTGGATTAAAAACTCAACTGTCAGAGTGAAATCATCCTGATACTCGTCTATTTTAAGACATTTAAAGGGTTCACACACCTGTTTCTCAGGCCTGTTGCACAATGGTTTTACTACTATTGAGTGTGTGGGGTTTTATGTGTGTGTATTTACTTTGTGCATAAACTGCTGCTGTCTCTGAGTCATTGTCTAACCTGCATTATGTTAACTCCCTGTGTGTGTGTGTGTGTGTGTGTGTGTGTGTGTGTGTGTGTGTGTGTGCAGGGTGCTGGTCAGGAGAAACTGGGCATCTACATCAAGTCTGTGGTGAAGGGAGGAGCAGCTGACATGGTTCGTATCAACGCTGACACACTGCTGCAGGTTGACTCTGAAGTGATGATGTAATACACACTGACTCACTGTGCGGTGTGTGTGTGTGTTTGTGTGTGTTGGTGCAGGACGGGCGTCTGGCGGCAGGTGATCAGCTGCTGAGTGTGGACGGCCGCAGCCTGGTCGGCCTATCACAGGAGAGGTAAGACACTCCTATTGGTTTACTTCCTGATTCATACATTACACCACTAAATGTGACCCGGGGAAGACCATGGGTGCTATAAATGTTAATAAAACACACATAATTGAACAGAAATAGTCTTAATTAATTTGACTTGCAAAGAGCATAGTCCTGGAACCATCCATGTCATTTTGAGGCAATTATATGCAATTATATTATCTGCTTTTAAAAACAATAAAACAATAATTTTAGTATTTATTTCCTGTTAATTGTTTTATGTTCCTGTGTTGTTTTATCTATTTATGTACAGCAC